>NC_142312.1:19347575-19499090 GCF_054855325.1 Carica papaya | reverse complement strand
TTCCCGAGCCCGTTTCGCAGGAAGACGGCGAAGGGGACGCCTGAAGACTCTGTAGTTATATTTATAGCTTTTATTTTCAAGTTTCTCTTTTAGTTAGTTTGTTCTTTTATATTTTGAGTACGTTTTTAGTTTTAGTGTAAGGGATGTTAATCAAAATTTTTATTACACTTCCGGATTTGACCTTTTTAAATACACATATTTCATTATAAAATTCCGGGGCCGTTACAACCGTGACGATGAAGTATTGAGACTTATGTTTTGAGAGAAGGAAAGCAAGAGAAAATGAGAGAAAGTATGATTTCTATTTTTTTAAATAATCTAAAAAATATTAAATTTTTTTTTATCACATATGATGTTACGTAACACAACAAATAACATTTTATATAAAAAATTAACCAATCAAATAATGACACGCATCTAAACAAGTGACACATGACATAATTTTGTGTAATGATCATTGAGGGAGATGGACTAATTCAAATATTTTCTGAAAGCACGTGAGCCAATTTAATGCAAATTTGAGGTAAGAAAGAATTACAATTTATACCAAGTATTGCCACAATTTTTTTTTGAAGTAAAAGAAGTTGTATTAAAAGATTTGTACTAAGGGGATACCACTAATTTACATAGCATTTACATCTCTATCAAATGATCAACCACCATTCTAATTTTGTCTACATCAGAAATATCATAACCCAACAATAGAAAATCAAAAGTATAAATCCATCTATATATAATACAATTGAAATCTTTTTTAATCCCCTCGAAAGCTCTTGAATTTCTTTCTTTCCATACTACCCATAAAACCAATAATGGAATAACCATAAAGCTATTTCTTTTTTTGCACAAACCAATCCATGCCCATATTTTAGCTTTCACGAAACCTATTATTGCCCAATTTATTCCTAAAAGTCCATAAATCATTGTCCATAACTTTTAAGTCAACGGGCACCATAGAACAAATGATTACATCATTACTCATTAGTTTTGCACATGAAATAGTGGTTAACCGTGCATCTACCCCTCATCAACATATTTATGGTTAAAATACTTTCTCGATAAGCTTCCCATGCAAAAAAAGCCATTCTTTGCGGTACTTTTGACTTCCATATTTGCCTATGTGGAAAATCAGTCCCGTGAATCCTTGTTTCTCCTTCAAGCTGTTGATAAAATGATTTTACAATAAATACCCCACTTTTTTCTGGCATCCATTGTTTAAAATCCTCTTGTTGACCCATTTTTGCTTGAGATACCATAATGATTAATTGTTGAAACTCATCTATATCCCAATCATTCAAATTTCTTTTAACTTGCACATCCCAAAATTTATATTCCCTATCCCCTAAATAAGCCTCCTTAATTTTCATGTTCCTTTATTGTGCGATCTCATAAATTCTTGAGGAGCTGTCTTTTAATTTAAGTTTCCAGCCCATTCACGTTACCAGAATCATATTTTTTTCACCATTTTCTATACACCAATTTGTGCATGCTGAAAAATCCTTGCAGCCTACTTGAATTTTCATTCACAGACTTCTGTTATGGTTCCCACCCACCTGTCTCCTGCCAATCCTCCTTTTT
The DNA here is from genome assembly GCF_054855325.1 of Carica papaya. Classification (NCBI taxonomy): domain Eukaryota; kingdom Viridiplantae; phylum Streptophyta; class Magnoliopsida; order Brassicales; family Caricaceae; genus Carica; species Carica papaya. The sequence goes on along the minus strand of NC_142312.1, from coordinate 19,497,512 downwards.
CTATTACCCCACCTTGACTTTACCACCTTACCTCCATAATCTATCTCCTTTCCTTTCCTTTCTCCATAGCCACTTTCTTAATAAAGCTTTATTCATTTTCATCATTGATCTTAGCCCCAAATCACCTTTATCATATGGTTTTTTTAACCTCTTCCCACCTAACTAAGTGATACTTTCTTTTTTCCACCTCATCACACCATAAAAATATGTATTGAATCATTTTCAGCTTCTTTGCAATCTTGATTTAGCATAGTGAAAACTGATATGTAATAAATCTGTAGATTTACTAACGTATTTTTGATGATCGTTAATTATTCACCCTTTAAAAGGAAATTCTCTTCCATCCTTCTAACCTCTTATCAACCATTTCAACCACTGGATCTCATGTTCTTGATTCTTTTACTTTTGCATCCAAATGAAGCCCAAGATATTTTGTAGGTAGATCTCCCACTATATATCCCAGTACCTTCGCCATTTATCATTCATTTCGTTTATTACCAATTTTTACTAGCTCTGATTTTGACATTTATTTTTAGTCCCGAAACCATTTGAAAACATAACAGGATACATCGAAGGTGCAACATTGTCGACTCACCTAGCTGACAAAATATGATAGCATCATCAGTAAAGAATAGATGGGACCCCTTAACCATAGAATTTACTTCGCCAACCACAACCCCTTTAATCATATTTAACTCGTTCACCCTCTCCAACAATATGCTAAAAGCTTCCAGAACTATTATAAATAAAAAAGTGGAAGTGAGTTTCCCAGTCTCAAACATTTTAAAGCCATAAAAAAGGATAAAGCTCTACAGTTAATCATTACAACAAACGATGTAGTTATAGTGCATTGTTTTATCCATTTTCTCTATCTATCACGAAAATTCAGTCCTCCCAACATATAATCAACAAAATCCCAGTTTACATTGTCGAAATCTTTCTTCATATCTAGTTTACATAGAACACTTTCCCTTTTATTACTTCCAAACTCATCAACCACTTTGTTTGCCACCATCACAACATCAAGAATTTATTTGCCTTCAACAAAAGTATTTTGGCTCTCCCTAATCATATCTCCTAATATCTTTAACAATCGTCTAGCTGGCACTTTTGAGATCAGCTTATACATAAACCCCACAAAACTAATAGGATGAAGTTTTTTCATACCCTTCAGTTTTTGCTATTAGGATAATAAAAGTTGAATGCAAAGATTTGACAAAAGACCCAAAATAAAAAAACTCACCGAAGACAACAACACTATCATTCTTTAATATGTCCCAAAACTCGTGTAGGAATCTCATGTTGAAACCGTGAGGCCCCAACGCTTTATCCCCATTACATGACATTAACCCAGCATGAATTTCCTCTTCTATAAATTCTTACTCAACCAATTTTTTATTTCCCTTTGAGAGGGAATTGAACTGTAAATTATCTAGTCTTGGTGATGTGAGCATGGATCATTATGGGCCACATGAAAAAGATATCATCATGCTAGGTGGGCCCATAACAAGGAGCCAGACCCAAAGATTACAACAAGCTTTCCAACTCTTCATCCAAGCTTGGATTAATGAGGAAGATAGGTTTGGATACATTAAAGAAGCCTAAAGAAATAAGTTATCCAACTAATTAAATCAAGGACATAATGGTCTTAACAATTTTCTTCAAGTACATGATGAAAATGGGTAAGAAAAGGAAGCAATCGGCCAAGAAAAGGGGGAAGACCATATATATCATAATTCAGAATTTAGATTTTAATTTTAATTAATTTCTTATGTAATTGTACCTAGTTAAGAATTTAGACTTTATTTTTAATTAATTTTTTATGTAATTGCAATTTTAATTAAGAGATTTTTATTATCTTTTTATTCACATGACTTACCTTATAAATAGGCCATCAAATCTTCAATGTAAACATTCAAGATTAAAATCAATAATATTTTGAGTCTTATTCAAGAGAGGTGTTTTCATCTTTCTTGTTGAGTAAGGAGTGGATCTACTTATCAAGGTAATTCCTTATGGAGTTTTTCCATTCTTCTTTTAATTCTCCGTTTTTCAATTATCTTAGTTCCTATCATTCTTGATAGAGGGTTAAGTATGGAAGATTTTCATAAAATCAAATTCCTTTGGTGCCTTGAATGAAATTGTGTGAGTTCCCGATCACATTGGTTGATCTTAGGTTCTGTATCATTTGGTCTTAGAGCTTTGGCTCCATCTAAACCTATAATCTTTTACTTTTGTATTTTTAAATTCTTGCACCATTTATTTATTTTATCTATTATAAAAAAGGATTATCTCATACATCAATTCAAGTAAGATATAACATCAATTGGCACTTTCTTGGCTTGATAAAATCGTTGTTAAGTACTAAATTTTTTTAAATCTACTTTCTTTACAATTTTGTCTCCTATGCAAAAAAGAAAAAGAAAAGAAGAGAAAAAAAAAAGAAAAAAAAGAAAAGAAGAGAGAAAAGAAAGGAAAAAAATTCCATCAGAAAAGTACTTACCTTTTTGTATTTAACAATCATTCTTTGAAACGGTACAAGAACCGCCTACAATTTTTTTTACAACCACGTGCATCCATACTTACATAGTTCATTAAAGACTACTTTTTTTTTTTTTTTTATCGAATGTAACATACACCAAGAATATATTAGTAGGAATATCTTTCGGATTTTTCCTTGGGGCAATACCAAATCCCTACATCTTTTATAAACTATTAATTTTTTTTCTACTCTTAGTTTTTTTGTTGTTCTAAGCTTTAGTTCCCTGATATATTTAAGCATCTAAATTGCATCTTAGAGCTTAACATAATTGATAATACGCTATTTCTTCCTCTGTATGTTACACTCTTGCTTCTAGTATTAGTGCAATATTTGTTCTATATGACTCATTGCAGTGTCTTAAAATAATACTTGAGAATACTTTGATTCAAGAGAATCTATCCGATACTCAACTTGAGGATGAGAGATAGAAAGATAAAACACAAAAGTGTGTGAGAATATCAGAGGGTAAAAGCCAAGTGAGTAAAACACGAGAGAACCAATGAGGAATCTTTATTTGTGATAATAAACTTCTGCAGGGAACTCTTTTCTAAAGATGTCAAGTGAATACCAAAGCCCTGCCGATATAAGACTCTTTCTGGAGGCTATGTAAGCAGAATTAACACGACTCAGTAAAAAAGTGGATAATCTAAGTGGTGGTCGAAGTGAAGCAAGGCACATGTCCCCAAACACCAGAAAAAATGACGATGAGGTTGGGTCCTGTAATGATGAAGAGGAAGATAGGGGGACATGAGAGAAGAAATGAGGGATAGTAATATTAGCTCTATCAAGATGAGAATACCACCTTTCAAGGGTAGGAATGATGTTGAAGCATACTTGGAGTGGGAAAGGAAGATAAAACTAGTCTTTAATTGTCATAACTACCACGAAGAAAAAAGATCAAACTAGCAATGGTAGAGTTCACTGACTACACCCTAGTCTGGTGGGATTAATTACTCCTCACTAGACAGCGTAATGGAGAACAACCAATTTCCTCCTGGAGAGAGATGAAAGCAATCATGCGAAAAAGGTTCGTACCCTTTTACTGCTATAGAGAAATGCATCAAAAGTTACAGCGTTTAACGTAGGGATCTATGTCTGTTGAGGACTACCACAAAGAGATTGAGATGACTATTATCAGAGCCAATATAGAAAAAGATCCCGAAGTAATCATGGTGAGATTCCTATGAGGTCTTAACAGAGACATCGCCAACATGGTGGAATTACAACACTATGTAGAGGTGGAGGACATGGTTCACATGGCCATGAGGATAGACAACTAAAGAGTAAAGGTAAGGGACCACTCCTACCTTTAACTCAAGATGGCCAAAAAAAGAAGGAAATGAAGGGAGTTGAAGCAAATAAGGAAAAAGCAGCCACACCTAACTATAAAGGTAAAACACCTATTTCATCTCAGAAACATAGCACTATCAAATGTTTCAAGTGTTTAGGATCTGGGTACATTGCTTCCCAATGCCCGAATGAGAGGGTGATGTTGTTAAGAGACAATGGCGAGATTAATAGTGACCTTGAAAGCAATAACATGTCGTCACTAGAGGATAAGTGGGGAGAATGAGTATGCGACTTAAGGAGATTCCCTGATTATAAGGAGAGCCCTCAACATCCAAATAAAGGAGGAAGATGATCAGAGAGAGAACATATTCCATACACGGTGTCTTGTGGGTGGAAAAGTATGCAGCATGACTACCCCACTATTCTTTAATTCCATTTCTTCCATCAGATTCATCACATGAACTTCAAAACCAATGAAGTACATTCCCAAAAGTTGACTAATTTTTTTTTTAAATTTGTCTTTACCCATGCTGAGTGATTTTTTATAGCCATTTTAACCTACTGTTGCTGCTCACAATTATCCTCTCCATCTTGTTGTCTAATATAGTTACCTATTTGATCGGATGAACCTCTTTTAATACCTCATTGAATAGGACCAGATCCAACCCATTAAAATTATGTTCTTTGTTAGCATTCGATTCTTCTTTTTTTCCTCCTCCTTCCTTCCCTTCCACCATTTCGATGCTCATATTATAATTCTGTTCTCCAACCTCCATTGCATCACTAAGCCCTTCATAATTACTAATTCAGAGTTATGTTTATTTCCATTTTCATAAACCTCTGTATCTCCGATCGGGCTTTCTTCCCCATCACATTCCGAAATTATTTTCCCTTCTTCATCGGAACTAACATTTGTCGTTGAGTCCATCAGATCATCTATTTTTTCTTTGGAGAATTTAATTTTATTTTGCATGATTTTTTGAGTCTCCACCTCCTCATGGGCATTTTTCTTTTAGCTGCATATTTACTGGATTTAGGGATATCTACTCATTTACCCTTATTAGCCCAAAAGGATTTTCTTGAGCCAGATGTAGCATTTAATTTTCTTTCGAACGCCTCGTCAGTTCCCTACCTTTTCATTCTCTATCACATGCCTTTACGACTTCTCCTTTGAATTTTTGGGTCTGCTCGCTCTAAATGGGTGTCAGATCCTGTCTTCTCTACCTGGCTGTCTTCTCTTCTTCCTCCATTCACCACCTCTGCAAAGAACTTCTAGCATTTAACCTCCACAATAATTTTCAAATTAATTTCATAGTGCAGGCATGGAAATTGAGCATTTGTTTCATTCTTTGAAATGAATTCATTTACCACTTCAGTATCCCCAAGAGCTGCCAACTCCTTTTTCTTAAAGTTTGGGTTTGTAATGGACTCCCAGCCAACTTAAAGATTGTTTTCATTAGTTTCCACCACCCATCCACTTCATAATCCTCTGGAATGAAGATTTTCTTTCTTCTTCTTCCTCACACCTCAATCAAAACTAGAAACCTTCCACCTTTGTTTCTTCCTAAAGTAATGAACAAGTTATGTTTATCACCGTTGATTTGTTTTTCCTAAGATTTACCACCCTTCCTCCAATAAAAATTTACTAAAGCATTAGCAATCCACTTGATATCTTTGTTTTCCAGGATTATCTCAACTCTTAGGCCCCTTCCTTTCTTGCAAATACGCAACTCTTCATTCTCCTCCCACTTCTGATAATGTCGAAATTTTTGTAGTCCACCATGAAGAATCTTTTCCATGACAATGTTATATCCCCCTTGATCGGCCAGAGGCCAACCCTTACTCACTTTGTGTAACGCCCAAATAATTTCAGCATTTTTGTTATTATTTTTATTAATTTTATTTATTTAGTTTAATTTATAATGAAAAAAAAAGCGCCACGTCAGCAGCCACGTCAGAGGCCCAGTCAGCAGCCCTGGCCAACCAGGACCTGCCGCGTGGCAAGACCACGTCGACCAGGGAACGAGCCACGTGGGCGATCTGCGTGCGCGCGATCGGACGGCCCAGATGCGTCCCCGCGCGCACGGACGGCCCAGATCAAGCGTGCGCACGGACGGCCCAGATGCAATCGCACGGACGGCCCAGATTCAGTCAAAAACGGACGGTCCAGATTTAATCAAAATGGACGGCTGTGATCAAAAGACAAAAGGGTATAAATAGAACCCCCACACCTGACCACAAAAACCCTAGCCGCCTGCCCTCGCCGGAGAAGACGAACCAGACGTCGGAGGAGTCGGCCGTCGCCACCCACCGCCGCACCGGGGAGTTTTCCGACCGCCGATCAAGGTAAATTTCATACCCCCGACTCTTTTTTCCACGCTGAGTTCCCGTGTGGCCAAATCGGAGCCAAAATCTCGGCCAAACAGCCGGAAAACACGGCCGAAACCCAGCAGCGCCGCCGCGCCCCTCCTCGGTTTTTGCCTCCGATGAGACCCTTCCCGGCCTCCGTTTGATGCAATTTTTATATCACCGTGATCACCATTCTTTTCTCTACAGGTTGATCGGAGCCACCGTGCCGGAATTACGATATTGGCCGAAAGGGGCCCTGGGTCTAATTTGGAATTTTTTGGAACACGTGCAGGTACCAGTAGTGCGTTTCAGTTCCCCGGGAAAAATTCAAGAAAAATTAGGGACAGCTTGTAGGCGCACTGTGGAGCCGTGTTCAGACCCGGAAACGAGTAAGGACCCCTCACCCTACTTCCTATCACGGTATTGAAGTTCAATAAATGATAAAATGGTATCTCATGAATCAACAGATGTGTGAAATTGTTTTAAGTCGCTAATGGAGCCCGAGTCTGGTGTGTTTATCTGTTAGCTATTGTTTGGCCTATTTTACGGTTTTATAATGCAGTATGAGGTCTTATGTTTTCATTTCATAGTTTCGTGTGCACATATTACTGTTTTATTGATTATGGTTGAATGACTGAGAACCCGATGTTGTGTGTTGTCTTGTTTGGCATAAATTACTGGTTTGCTTGTTTGTTTGCGAATTGATGATACTGACTGAGGAAAAGGGGAATGAAATGTTATGTGAATTGATAATTGTATAATGTGGTCAGCCTGACTAGATATCCTGGGAGATGGTGGACGGACCGGGTCCGTAGGGAACCCTACCGGGATCGTGGTCTCTCATACCGGACGGGGTATGGAGATCTTATGTGTTTTGGCGCCCATACCGGACGGGGTATGGAGACGGCCCGTTTCACCCTCATACCGGACGGGGTATTGAGGTTTATAATTTTGGCGCCCATACCGGACGGGGTATGGGGACAGCCCTGGAATCTGATTACAAGTGTTAAGGGTTCACGGGTAGCGGGACCCCTATGGATCCCCATGGATACTAGTAGGCTGGTAAATAAGGAAAAATATGTTGTGTAATGATTGAGATGCAAAAGGCATGATAAGTATTATGTTATACAGTTTTTATGATTTCGTGATGATGATAATGTTATTGCTTTCGTATATTGTTTTATAAATTTTACCGAGATAAGTGGATAGTAAAGGTTTTTATGTTAATAAACGAGTTTGTTGTAAACTATGCTCCATTGGTCCTTTTGTGTTTTCTACCCACCTTTACCTCCGTGACAGTGAGATAATGTGATATCTTTACTGGGCTGGTGTAGCTCATTCCTTATTTAATCATTTCAGATCAGAAAGACATTGTTCCCGAGCCCGTTCCGCAGGAAGACGGCGAAGGGGACGCCTGAAGACTCCGTAGTCATATTTATAGCTTTTATTTTCGAGTTTCTCTTTTAGTTAGTTTGTTCTTTTATACTTTGAGCACGTTTTTTTTTTAGTGTAAGGGATGTTAAATCAAAATTTTTATTACGCTTTCACATTTGACCTTTTTAATATGCATATTTCATTTTAAAATTTCCGGGGCCGTTACAGTTGTTATCAGAGCCGCATTTCCTCGGACCCATCCCTTACACAATAGTGCCTTAGAGAAATACTCACCGATAGATCGTTACTCAACCATTCCTTGTGAATGCAGGTACACGGAAATGAGGAGAGGAAGGCCCCTACTAAACCGAGCGGCCCAAGATAATTCGCTTCGGGAGGATTTAGACAGACTATTTGAGATGGTGGAAGCTCTCGTAGCTGCCCAGCAAAGGCGAGAGGAGAGAAGGGAGTTACCCGGACCTCCTCCGCTATCGCAGGTTGAGCCCCCGCTACAGCAGGCTGATCCCGAGCCACCCCGGCAGGAGCCTATTCCTCCACAGTACCACCCGGCACCACAGCCGCGGTACGACCCGGTACCACAGCCACGGTACCACCAGGCACCGCCATAACACATTCCAGTACCCCTACCACATCAGCAGGTGCCACCACAGGGTCCCCCCGTTCACCCTCAGCCGGCCCCAGTCCCTCTACCTCGGGACCCCGCTCCTTCCTTGATCGACCCTGGCTTCATAGAGAGGTACAGAAGACTGAACCCTTCTACTTTTGCAGGGGGATCCTCTTTTAAAATTTCCGGGACCGTTACACTTTAGCTGACAAAATCTCTCTAACTCTCTCTCTCTCTTCCAAACAACTATTATTTGTGTAACTAGACCCAAAAAGCTAGTTACTAATCAGGCATTTCAACCTTCCAATGCAACCATATCAACCATATAAAATAGCATGGATAGATGATATAACCATCCTAATGACCCAACAACATCTTGTTTTTTTCGAAGATTGTTCTTATTTTTGTTTTATCCTATGTAAAATTGTCCTGCAAGAATTACTTGTATTCTACTAAAATGTCCTCAGGTTTTTGATTAACATGTGCAACATTATGGAAGAGAAAGTACTTACTCTTTTTTCTTACATCAAGATAGATCGTTTTTAGGCCTATGAATGCATTCATAGAATGGAGTTAGCAAAGAAAGGGAAAAACTATGAAGAGAAAGGGACCGTTAAGTTTGAAGATAACATTATAAGTAAGAAAAAACAAATCCAAATTATTAAGGAAGATGTGGATATCTAAATTCTCTTAGGGTGTGGCAAGGATAACATATTAATGGGATTGCCAAGTGGTGTAATTGCAAGGTAATCGTTGCAAGTGTTACTTTTTGTGGATGTGTAGTACTTGGATTTTCAAGTTCCTCTTGAGTAAGTATAGATAGTTCTTTAGGAAGCTTGTAGATGCTTATGTGAAGGGAGTTAATCACGCTAATTAGATTGTCGATGCCCTTATCAGTAGCAATTTTCAAACCGTAGACTTCTGCATTGTTATGTGACTTGAACTGAAGTTGGCCATGTAACTGGGAATCCATGAGACAATGTGCTCTCAATGACGCCTTTTGTAGTTATATTGTCAAGTTTTTTATTAAATCCATTTGTATTGAGTTTGAGTTAGCCCATCAAAGGGAGCTCGATCTCACCTAAGGGTATCTTCTACACTAGAGAGCATCTATGGATCATAACATAGGTGGGCCTCTTAAAATTCCAAAGCAACTATAACAATATTGATATTATGACGAGTTGTTTCACTTTTAATGCCATCATTGATTTCTTTTCCTTCATAGGACCTAGGTGGTGTTGGAAGATGACTCTTCAGCTACCAATGTCATGAATGTTTATGTTAAACTTTAGGTTGTAACTAATCCCCTTGTTGATAGGAAGAGAAAAAACTTATTAGCAAACTTAGCATCAATTATGTAACACCCCAACCCTTTCTTTTTATTTTATTTTATTTTATTTTTATTATTGTAATTATTATATGAATAATTATTATTTATGTAATAATATATTGAATTTAATTTAGTTTAATTTATTTTAATAGAAATAATAATAATAATAATAATAATAATAAGGGGTAAAAAATTATTTAGTGATTTAATTGAAAATAATTTTGAAAAAAAGGGGTGAAAATTTGGGTCATAGGAGTATTTTTGAAAGAAAAATCAGAAATTGGGGGTCAAAACGTAATTTAAAAAAATTGTGCCACATCAATTGCCCCGGCCAACCAGGACGCGCAAGGTGGCAGAGACACTAACACGGGAGGCCACGCGGAAGGGAGCCATATGGGTGATCCGCGTGGGCACGATCGAACAGCTGAGATTCGTTCTTGCGCACATGGACGGCCCAGATCAAAAACGCGCACAGACGGCCCAGATTGCATCGCGCATGGACAACCCAGCTTGAATCGTGCACGAATGGCTCAGATTAAATCGTGATGAACGGTCCAGATTCATTTCCTATTTAATCACGATCGGATGGTTCATATTAAATGCGATGGACGGCTTAGATCAAAAGTAGATGGTTATAAATAATCTCATCTGCACCCAAACTCTAACCCTAGCCGCTAGAGCCCCTCGCCGGAGTAGATAACCCAGCCGCCGGGGAGCCGAGCGCCACCAATCGCCGCCGGGGAGCCGACCGCCACCACTCGCCGCCGTACCGAAGCAATTTTCGGCAGCCAAACGAGGTAATAATTTTACATTTTGCTCAGAATTCGATTTTAAACCCACCTATGGCCAAATCAGAGCGAAAGCGCCAGCTAATTGGCTGAAAAATGCCGCCAAAGCCTAGCGGCACCACCGCAAGGTGTCTCGATTTTGCCTCTGATGAGGCCCTTCCCGATTTTCGTCTGACGTGATTTTTTCACCTTTCTGATCACCGTTTCCTCCTCAACATGTTGACCAGAGCAAAACACCCAACTGCAACGTGAGCTGGAGGAGCCGCCGCACCAGAGAGCCCCACCGCCGGTAAATTTCAGTTTTCTGTATTTTTTCGGCCCACTGAGGGCCCTAAGTGTGTTTTCTCACAGGAACCGATGCAAGTTTGGCTGAATTCGGCCGAAAATTACCGAAAACAGCCAACCCGAGGCGGATCGCCGGCGCTCGCGGCGGCGCTGTCGCCGGAGCACGGCGGAGCTGCCGTGCCAGAATTCTGAAATTGGCCGCGTAGGCCCTAGGTCTGATTTTTGGGTTATTTGGGACATGTGTAGGTATCGTAAGCGCGTTTCAGTTCTCGAAAAAAAATTCAGGAAACCCAGGGACCGCCCATAGACGCAGTGAAAATCTAGTTTTCGGTGTCAGATCAAGTAAGGACCCCTCACTCTATTTCCTATTATGGAATTGAAGTTTGAATAAATGATAATATTATATTTTGTACAAATTAAATAGATATGCATAATTAATTACGGTTGCTAATGGAGCCCGAACTAGACATTATTCTTTATCGATTCCTGTTTGATTTATTTTATAGTTTAAATGCATTATGGTATCTGGTTTATCTATTCTATGGTTTTAAATGCATGTATCACTGCTTACTTCACTACTGTTTAATTTTAAAAATCTAAGATATGCTTACTTTGTCGGATGCACATTACTTGTTTATGTATTCATATTTGAGTTGGTAACGAAGACTAAGGACAAATAGTAATGGGATGTGATTTGATAAATGGATAAGATGACAGCCTCACTAGATATCCTGGGAGATGGTGGACAGACCGGGTTCATAGGAAACTCTACCGTGAACGTTGTCTCATACCGAACAAGGTATGGAGACTTTATTATTTTGGCACTCTTACCGGACGGGGTATGAGGACGGCCCGCTTCACCCTCATACCGGATGAGGTATGGGGACGGTCTTGGAATTAAGTTTGTTAAGGGGAATGGTTCACGTGTAGCAGGGACCCCTATGGATTCCCATGGATACTAGTAGGCTGATAAAAATGGGCAATTGTTGTTTGATGATTTGAATATAAAAGTATGATATGTGCTATGTTACAGATTATATATGAATTCATGATATTTATAATGTTATTGTTTTCATAGGTTGTTTTTATAAATCTCATTGCAGTAAGTGGACGGTAAATAGTTTGATTATTGATAAATAAATTTGTTTAAATCTACTGCTCCATTGGTTGTTTTAATTTTCTACCAACCTTTACTTCTGTGACGGTGATTAGTGTGATGTCCTTATTGGGATAGTATAGCTCATTCCTTATTTAACCATTTTAGATCAGGAGGACCTGGTTCCCGAGCCCGATCCACAAGAAGAATGCGAGTAGATGCTAGATACCTTATAGTTTCTTTTATTTTTCTTAATTCTCGTATTTCTTTTAGAGAACTTATTTCGTGATATTGTTTAGTACTTTTAAGTTATTGTGTAAGATATATTAATGTTAATATTTTATTTCGCTTTCGCACTAAGGTTATTATATATATATTTCTTTTTGAATTTCCGGGGCCATTACAAATTAGGTTTTTCAGTACCTATTTTAAAAGAAGGAAATCTCTTAGTACGTGGATGATGCTTTTACTTCATTGTATCTCAAGCATTTATCATTTGCCACCATGTGTCTCTTTTTATTTTTTTCCATATAATAAAAGGCATTGTGAGGATCATAGCCACATAAAGTGATGAACCCTCTGTAGGGTCAAAAATTTTCAGATGGTATTCCAATCTTCACTTGTGGTGGCTCATTGATCAACTTAAGGAATTATAAGTCAATTTCATTAAGAACTGACCATACTTGAGTGAGCCCAAGTTTGATTTGCCTACAGCTAAGCCATATTCCCTATTTATGGTGTTAGAGATATCTAGGCAAATTACTGAAAGGATGAATGCTTGCAACTCATGCCAATCCCAATTTGATATAAACTCACTAGGATTAAATAATAGGAACTCACAATTAAAGAGGTATTCTCACTTAACTATATTGAATCAAGAATTCAAAGTGTTGAAAACACCATAAGATTGAACAATCCTTGATAAGTTTAGACAATTCAATAAAGAGCATAAGAGATAGCTCCACTTTAAATAAAATTTCTCTTAAATTCATTGATTGATTTTCTCTATGAAGAAAAGGTATATGTAACCAATCAAGAACACTTATTGAGATGTCTATTCCTTGCCACATTAAAAGATTTAATAGATGTAAAACAAGAGTAACTTGTTTTAGTAATAGATGAAGATCAAGTAGTATTCAATATGACTGAAAATTTGAGATATCTTTCTAACCATTCTTAATCTCTTTGCTTTTAGGCATACATGATGGTGGACTCTGTGAGAGAAAGCTAAAAGAATATACTAGAAAATGACCCTATAAAGAAGTGCATAGAAAAAAGGCTGGGAATCTAAAAAAGGAGTGGTATGTAAGTTAAATGGGCGGATACTAAGCAAGAAGTTTGTATTATAGGAAATCTAGAATACAATCCACAAATACAATCTCATTCATAAAGTACTAAAGTTAACTAATTTTTTTTTTCGGTCATTGATCCCCTGCACATTTCAAGAAATTATTTTATCAAACATTAAACTTAACTTCCTCAAATCCCCCCCCATTCTTGTTACTATTCTTCCTACAGTCATTAATTGACAACTGTAATCTTTTCAACTCTCTTGTCCCCCCTCTCCTTGTTTCTTCCTTTTTTTTTCCCACTGTTGTCCCTCCCTTCTTCTTCTCTCTCTTTTTTCTTCTCAATTTGTATAAAAATCTTTTTCATTCTATCCTCAATCTCTTCAAATTTAACCCACACCCTTTTCCTGATTCTTTGGATATATTGCAGCACCTAAAGAGAATTAGTATACCATCACTCTCTTCTTCCTCCTCCAATCTCCCTATTCTCTGCTCCTCTACCTCAGGATCTTTCAAGATGATTCCAGCTTCAGCTTCCTCCTCCTCAACCACTAAAGCCAATTCCTTCCTATTCTCAAACTCATTCTTCTTTTCGATAGCCCCCTCCCACTAGTTCTTCTCTCTCTTCCCTTTCTTTACTATCATCAAGCTCTTTCCCTTCTAGTTCTTCCCTCTCTAGTTCCTCTCCTTCGATCTTGAGCTCCCTTTTTTTTTCTTCATTAGATCCCTTCTCCTTCATTCTTCAAGAACTCCTACCTTTGAAAATCTCCTTCCCCTCCTCCTTCAAGTCTGCCCAATCTTTATTTTCTTTTTTCTCCGTAGGACTGACCTTCTGGGTCAAGCTTTTAATCACGAGCCTCCAAACCCAACACTTTTAAGCTTTGTTTGGATAAATTTTAGTGATGAATAATTAATGTATAACAATAGCAGTAATTGGATGGTAATGGTACAGGATGAGAATGATAAAAAATTTTATGTCTCGATGATTGTGTATTAACGTATGTTAATGACAACTGTTTCGTTTGAATGATAGGATGGTATGGTTGTGTTTTCAGTCAAATTACTAATTTACCCCCAGCTTATTATATGTAATAATAAATGGTATATAAGAAATATGTAATGAAAAAAATAAATTATATAAGAATATAATTAAATTTGTATTTAAATAAATATTTATTACACATAATCAAAATAAATTTTTATATTTGATAAAATAAATAATTATTATTTATATTATCAAATTAATTTAATTTTAATAAAAATAAAATTATTTACATATTAAAAATAAATTGTTGTAATTATATATTATTATATTAAATCTAAAATTATTTTAAGAAATAAAAAATTAAAATGTGTTTGAAAGAATCATTTATTTATGAGGGTATAATGGGAATTAAGCATATTTTATGAGGGTATAGCAGGAATTAAGCATATTTTATGATGGTATAACAAAAAATACAATTATTTGTCGGTCACATATCACTGATTCGGTAGTTTTTAAAATTTATCCAAAATGTATCAGTCGGACACTGTTTGCTACCATCTCATTAGGTTAGAAGTTGATACAATATCACGTCCGTGGAGTCCATACATTAATTGACTACTATTTACCACTATCCAAACAAGGGGTTAGGGTTCTTTTTTTTCTTGTCTCTCCACTCAAACCTGCCTGTCAAGTCATTCCTCTGTTTCCTCCCAAGTTAATCTTCTGCCTTCATTCAATGCATTCTTGCTAAGACTCCTTGGCCCATGGAACCTGGCCCAATCCTTCCTCCACCACCAAAACGATCTCCATACCCTAAATTTTGGTGATACATCCTTCTATGCATGTGTAGCCCATTTTGAAATTCAAAATTGTCCCACTCCGTTTTCTTCTTAGGTTGTATCTTCCCTACCCGATTCAACATCTCTCCTCCACTCTAGACCACCTTTGTGAACGACCTCTCACCTACCACATCCATCAGGATATGGAGATTCACCTAATAGTAAAGACACATAATGACCTTTTTCCTCTGTGTAATCTCTTTTTATTTATTTCTTCAGTTTCCTCACCCATAACTACTACCTCCCTCTGTTTGTTATACGAATTGACCAAAGGTTAGTCTGTAGATTCTTACATCGATCTTATCACCTTTCACCAGCTTCCTACTTTGTGTCCTTCTGAAATAAAGATCCACTTCACTACTCGCCCTTTCTCTTATGTTAGCACCAACAATCTCCCATTTCAATTTCATCTCATCGCCACCCAAAGGTTGTGCCTTTTCCCGGTTGTGTTCCCCCGTGTTTTCCCCCCTTCCTCAAGTAAAAGTCTGCAAATGCATCCATTAACCGCTCCACCTCCTTTTCCTCTAACGAATTTGACACCTGAAATCATGTTATGTTCTCATTAATGCTCGTATCGTCCATCTTCTTCCCCTCACAAATTGCGTCAAACAATTTATTGTTTATTACTAGGAACTTTCTTTGTTACGTTGCCATCTTCTCTGCCCATCTTGGTCGGCCCAAGAAACCAACACAACTTCCTTCTTCCACCTTTTTGCCCTAGTGACCCATTTTCCTTTTCACTTTCTTGCACCTTGACCCTCTCGAACAACACACTCGCCTCTCTTTCTCTCCTTAGGGTCTGTTTGGATGATAGTTCAGTGAATATGGTATGATTTTTTCACGATTTATTTTGTTTGTTTGCATTACCAAATGCATGGTACAGTTTTTTACCGGTTGACTCATGCTCCTCAATACCATGATTTTTTCCATTTTTTCCAACCACTTATTAAGTTGTTTTAATGATGGTTCGATTATTTTTTCTCATTATACCCTTAAGATTTTTTATTATTTACTAAATTACCTTTCATTTTATCATTCTTCTTCTTTACTTCTCTAGGGTTTATTATTATTCTTCTTCTAAACCCGACATTGAAGAGCCACAAACCATCTTCATCTTCAGCTTCTCTTATTTGATCAGGTAACCAGATATTAATTTCTCTCTTTATTTCTTCAGCTTCTCTTGTTCGACTAGGTAACTAGACACTGATTTCTCTCTTCATTTCTCTTTTCTTTTTCTCTTTCCAATTTATTCTCTCTCTTAGTATGTGTTTTACATTTTTTTTTTGTTTTTTTCGTCGCCGTTTACATTTTGTTTGATTGGTTTCAGTTCCTTCATGGTCGATTGAACGAAAATTGTTATTAGGTGTCGTTCTATTTTGGGAAGCCTGAATAGGCGAGTTACGTGTGTGTTTGTGGCCATCTCTGTTGTGGTGTGTGTGTGGCCTGTGTTGGCAGAGATGATGAATTGAACAAGCCCTAATGGTCAATTGGCAGAGAGGACCAGATAATAGATGGTCCGAATGGGAGGAAAGATGGTAGATATATGCTGTAATTGAGGCTAGAGACATGGCCATTTCTCTTTGGGAGGCTGTTGCTTATTCTGGATACCAAGATTTTAAGTATAATTGTGTATTGAAAGGAAAAAGGAATTTTCAAACAAGAACTTAAGATAAACAAAGAAAATGAAAGGAAACTTGAAGAAAAGGGTTGTAGAGAATAGTAAGTTTCTTAAAAGTTTGTTTATATGATTTGAAAGAAAGAACTTGGGAATAAATTCAAAGTAGAAATAATGGATGTAAATGGAACCTTAGTTTTAAATTAGAATATAAAATATTAGAATTTAGGGACAAAATAAAGAATAAGTAAAACAAGTAGATATTTTAGTAGTTATTCAAGAAACATAGAAAAATTAAAGAACATAAAAATTTAGAAAACAGAAATTGACTTTAATAATTTAGTGAAATTTAGTATTTTCAATTTTAATTAATTCTATGAATTTAAGAAAGAAAATTAGAGACAAGGGTTGTAAAGAGAAAAAAAGAGCGAGATGTTAATAATTATAAAAGAAGACAAGCTTGAACCATGATTATTTTAATAAGAAATTGACAGTTGAATTATAAGGGAAATAGAGAGTTAAGGAGTTAAGGTAAATGAGGAATTGCATTTAAATTGTGATTTTAATTTGTTGTTTGATGGAAAACTTTTCGCTTTACCTTTCTTTTTCTTTAATATCTAGTTTTGTTGCAAAAGGAACGGTTGTTTTAGTAGAACACATATCATATTCAGGGAACTCTTGTGTATGTGAGAATTGTGGCTCCTGTTCTGCTTCTCTGCTCTATTAGAATTCAACTTGATTATTTCTTGATTCATTGCTATTAAAATTCTTTTTTTTTTGTCTTTATTTTTTCCTTTATTTCTCATGCTAGTGACTATTTGAATTTGAATGCTTTCCTCATATGTAAAAACTCTACCGTATGGTTAATTACCTCGTTAGTAGATACTCATTTGATATTTCATAATCATTTTCATATGGATCATACGGAACGTATAGCAATGTTAGCGGGAGTTTTAGTGATGCTTATAGGAATTTATATTCATAGAATGAGAAAACTTAGTCATGTGCATGAATTAAGGCTTGAAGGTGAGAAAGTTCGAGCCAAGCTTATGGAAAGCTTAGTATCAAGTGAGTTCTGTCGGCACATTATTAGGATGACAGCTCCATCATTTACAAAATTATGTCATCTACTAGTTACAGAATGTGGACTTAGACCTACCATTCGTGTAACTGTACAGGAAAAAATACTCAAGACACTTTACTTATTATAACACAGTCAAAGAAATCGAGTCATGTCTTAATAGTTTCAACGATTAGGAGAGACGACAAGTGTAAAGACCCGAACAAAAAGAAAATAATTTATTATCTAAATGCAGAAGCAAAAATAAAGTTAGGGTTTACATTCCATACACAGTAAATTTGAATGCCCAATAGGACTACCAGAATGTCCCTTCTATATTGGTTCATAAAAATAATCAAACGATAACTAAAAACAAATAAATAGATATCCTAGAAGGTTAACCTGCACTAGCACTTGAAAGGAGTCCGAAAGGTGAACTATTTATAATCATCTTACTGATCGGGATCTTGATCTTGATCTTGATCTTCTTAATTTGAAATTGTTAATAAATGGGTGAGCTACACTACCCCAATAAGGAAATCATACCAATCACTGATACAAACAAACTGAAAGTTGGAAAAAATCACAAAACAACCAATGGAGTGCTTGATTTAAGTAAATACATTTAACATTAAAATATTTATTCCATACTTACCGTTACGGGTTTTCCAAAATCAACCTATGAAGATAAGTAATCAGATGAGTTTTTAATTTTATGCATAAGATTTGTACTCTTCCTTTTAACCTACTTATTAGGACCCCTAGAAGTCCATAGCGATATCCCCTCACTCGTGAACCTAGTATGTAGATTGAAAATTAACCTAGTCGTCCCCATACCCCGTCCAGTGATGGGCACCAAATATATCATCACCTCGATATTCGGTCCAGTATGAGGATGAGCCATATCTCCCAAAACCTTCTAGTATGGGACTTTTCAGCCCCATCCGACTGAGATAATGTCCACAATAAGGTTTCTTATGTATCGGGTCCGTCTACCCTTTCCTAGGGTACCCAGTAAATTTTCACATATATAGATCCTCATCATCCCAGCAACCACCAATTGCATACCAACACCTCTTTACATATTTACAGATTAATCTAAAAGGCATCTAAGCAAGCAATACAGTTTATGATAATCGGGTAACCAAATAACCAAATAAACAAAGAAATAATGCAGGAGGAACCAAATAAAGTAGATAACTGAGGACACAGTTTAAACTACCAATTTAATGCACATAATTCAATAGTAAACATTTTAAGGGTTAAGTAATACAGGAGAACATGAACAGTAAACTAGGGCAATCATACACTAACCAATTCTGCATCCACTAGTGAGTGACCTATAATTATTATTAGGATTTTTCTAATTTTTACAAAATATAAAATTATTGATTTTTAAGCTTCAATTCACTGTAATAGAGAATAAGGTGAGGGATCCTTACCCAGATCGGTGTTTTAAAATATTGTTCTACCCACTACGCCTCCTGACAAGCCCAAGATTTTTTTAAATTTTTTTTTACGAAAATTAAAATATCCGTTATGTACCCAAAAATATCCCAAAAACAAAAAATAAGTGTTGAAAATCCTTTTCTACCAATTTTAGGGTTCTAGCATGGCGGTGCTGCCGTGCTCCGCCACCAACGGTAGCGGTTCGCCTCAGCTTGGTCGGTTTTGGCCAGTTTTGGTAAGTTTTACATGTATCATTGTGAAAAACACGTTAAGAAGCGACCAGGAAAAAAATCAAAAAACTGAACCAGCCGGCGTGGAGGCCTCTGGGTGCGTCGGCTCAGTCGGTTCTCCTTCGGGCTGGGGTTTTTTATTCGACTAACATGTACAGAAAGGGATTGTGAACACAATGGTCAAAGAAACGTATGAAACAGAAAATGGGAAGGGGGTCATTAGAGAGGCTTTAGGGTTTTGGTCGCGGTGACTCTGCCAGGCTTTGCCCCGCGATTTTTGGCTCACCCGTCACCCCTTTTACTCTGATATGGCCACAAGGAGGCTCAGAATTAAATTCTGAGCAGAGAATGGAAAAATTTATCTTTTTTGGCAGTTGGTGGTGACCCCGATGCGGCGACAACTGGTGGTCGGTCTCCTTCTCCAGCATCTGGTTCTTCTTCTCCGGCGAGGGCAAGTGTAGTGAAGGTTAGGGTTCCCGGAGATACGATGTTTAAATACACATCCCGTGTCGATCTTGGCTGTCCGCTAGGGGATACGTTTCCCTCTCGCATCCGTTGGATCTATCTTATTCGGAAAATAAATCTGGGCCGCATGATTGGAT
The DNA here is from genome assembly GCF_054855325.1 of Carica papaya. NCBI lineage: Eukaryota > Viridiplantae > Streptophyta > Magnoliopsida > Brassicales > Caricaceae > Carica > Carica papaya. Next base: position 19,477,764 of record NC_142312.1, on the reverse strand, counting down.
TGAATCTAATCGTTGGATCGTGCTTAAAGAGGGAACACATCTGGGTCGTTCATGTGCATGGGATGAGATTTGGATTGTCGGATCGTCGGGCACGCATATCGCTCAAGTGGCTTCTCGCATGGTGCCGACGTCAGCAAGGTTGCCACACGGCATGCTCTGGTTCATTGGGACTGCTGACTGGGTCATCTCACGTGGCTAAACTTTTTCTTTTTACGTTTTAATCCCTTGTTTATAATTTTTCTTTCAAAAACACCCACCGAATTCAAAATTATTTTCAATTTCGTTTCTAATTCATTCTTTCTAAAAAATTCAATAAAATTAAATTAAAATAAATAAATTTAATTAATTAATTTTTTTATAAATATAATAATAAAAAAATCATCTCAGGTCGATTTTCGGATCCGAGTATTACAAATTTTCCCTTTAAAGAAAATTTAGTCCCTCAAATTTGTCACCCTCTCTCTTAGTTAAACAAGTGGGGGTACTGTGCTTTAAAGTTCGATTTTAGCTCCAAAGTGACCTCTTCCTGTGTGTAATTCTATTATAGGACTTTGACAAAGGAAATCTATCTGTTGCGAAGCACTCTGCTCTTCAGGTCCATAATGTCTATTGGTACCTCCTCAGAGGATATATCCTCATAGATTGAAATGGACTCGAGGGTTAGGATGTGTGAGAGGTCCGGGTTGCACTTATGTAGCATTGACACAAGAAACACATTATGGATTATGGATAGCTCTGAAGGTAGTGCTAGTCTGTAGGCAGGCGTACAAATCCTGTCTAAGATTTTAAATGGCCCAATAAAACAGAGATTTAATTTCTCATTCTTGTCAAAGTTATTAATTCCCTTGAAAGGAGTGACCTTAAGAAATATTTGATCACCTTTCTCAAATTCAAAATCTCTCCTTCAGGTGTCTGCATTACTCTTTTGTCCACTCTGAGCTGTCTGGATGTTCTTTCTAATTTTAACTATCTTTGCTTTAATCTCCTCTATAAGATCTGGGCCAAATAATTTTTTATCGCCCACCTCTTCCTAACAGATCGGTGATTTACAGGGTCGACCATATAATGCTTAATACGGGGTCATCTCGATGCTTGCTTGATAGCTATTATTGTAGTATCAAAGGTTGGTGATCATCCTAATGGACCCCGAAGTTTAGAACACAAGCTTGGAGCATATCCTCCAGTGTGCGAATCGTCCTCTCTAATTGTCCATCGGTTTGAGGGTAGAATGCGATGCTAAGGGACAGTTTCATTCCCATGGCTTGCTGAAAACTAAACCAAAATCGAGAAGTGAACCTAGGGTCTTTATCAGATACCACTGTCACTAAGACTCTATGTAATCTAACTATATCCCGGATATAGATTCTTACTATCTTGTCCAAGGGGTCGGTCATCTTGATAGCCAAGAAGTGAGAGGACTAGGTGAGCCAATCAACAATTACCCAGATAGTATCATGTCCTGAGCGTGCCTTAGGCAACCCTGTCACGAAGTTCATGGTGATATGTTCTCATTTCTACTCCGGGATCGATAATGGCTAAAGTAACTCACCTGTGCGTTAATGCACAGGCTTAACCTGTTGACATACCAGACACTTGGAGACAAAGTCAGCTATCTCTCTCTTAATTTCGCTCCACCAAAATCGAGGTCGCATACTTTGATATATCTTAGTACTTCCGATATGTATGGCAAACCTTGAGTTATGAGCCTCTATCATGATGTCCCTTTTTAGTTCACTATCATCTGGAACACACCCTGCCTTGAAATTTGATCAACTCATCGGCAGAGACCCTAAATTCTAGATTTACCCTCTGTTCTGCATCCTTCCTGAGAGCTACTATGATGGAATCAGTCAATTGGGATTCATTTATTCTCTGAATCAATTCGGATTGGACTGTCATATGGGCCAGATATGTAACCTTTTTCAAGTTTCAAAGTCGTATTTACTATGCTACCCCTATTACTCTGCATTCAGAAACTATTATGTGAGCCAGCATACTTGCACTTTTTCTGCTGAGCGCGTCAGCTATCACGTTGTCTATTACCAGATGATACAAAATCGTACAATCATAGTCATTAAAGAGTTTTATCCAACGCTTCTGGCATATTGAAATCCTTTTGAGTGAATATACGCTTCAAGCTCTTATGGTATGTGTAAATCTCAAAAGTCTCCCATACAAGAAGTGGCACCAAGTCTTCAAGGCATGTATAATGGCGGTCAATTCCAAGTCATGAGTGGGGTAATATTTTTCATGATTATTCAACTGTCTGGACCCATAAACTATGATCTTTTTATACTGCATCAGAACACAACTCAATTCCATATATAAGGCATCACTATACACTGTATATCCACACATCCCCCTCAGTAGAGTCAAAATGGGTGCGGTAGTCAATCACTTCTTGAGTTTTGTAAAACTCTTTTTGCAATCCTCGTTCTATTCAAACTTAATGTTCTTCTTTGTGAGCCAGGTAAAAGGAGAGGTTATGCTAGAAAACCTTCCACAAACCTGTAGTAATAACCTGCTATTCCTAGAAAGTTACGAATCTCCTTAACCGAAGTCAATTTCTTTCAACCAAGTACTACCTTAACTTTCTCGGGGTTCACTGATACTTCATTCTTTCATATGATGTGTCCTATAAAGGTAGTCTGCTCGAGGCAGAACCCACACTTACTCGATTTTGTATACAATTTTTTTTCCTGAGAACCTGAGCTAGGTGGTGTGTTTGTTCCTCTCTGCTTTTTTAATAGACCAGGATATCATCGACAAATACAATGACGAATTGATCTAAGAATTGTCTTACCTTATTCATCAAGTCCATAAATATAACTGGCGCATTGGTTAGTCCAAAAAGCATGACCAGGAACTCATAGTATTCATACTGAAATCTAAAGGCTATCTTGGGAATGTCCTTTGCCCTGATCTTTACCTGATGATAACCTGAACACAAGTCTATCATTGAGAAAACATGTGCACACTGTAACTAGTCAAAAAGGTCATCAATTCTAGGGATGAAGAATTTGTTCTTGATTGTGACTTTGTTTAATTCTTTGTAGTTGATGCACAGTCTCAGGATCCCATCCCCTTTTTTTTGCAAACGTGACTCAAGCACCCCAAAGAGATACATTATGTCAGATGAACCCATTATCCTGCAATTTTTTTATCTGTTTTCTCAGCTCTTCCATCTCTACATGACTTATGCGGTAAGGGGCAATTACGATAGGCTGGGTGTCAGGCTGAAGGTCTATGGTGAACTCAACTTCCCTGTCTACTGGTAGTCTAAGTAGTTCATCAGAAGACATATCTGGAAATTCTCAGACCACGAGGATTTCTTGAATGTAAACTTCTTTCTTAGGTTCGCCTATTGTAGAAAAGACAAGCAAGTAAAAGAATCACACCAATGAGGCAATCGCCATTAGGAAATAATATTTAAAACTTTTACTAATTTATAAATGACTCTTCATTAGGAGGGTTGAATAAAAGTTTCTTGTGGAAACAATCTATGGTGCTGTGATATGCCACTAATTAGTTCATTCCCAGGATTACATCAAAATCTCCCGTGTCTACCTCTATTAGGTCTACACATAGTTTTTTATCTGTTATGTCTACGATACAAGCTTTGTATATATCTTTCCCTAGCAGTGTCCTACTCCCAGGAGTCGACATAAATAGCATAGAATCAAGTTTTTCAAGTAATAAATTCAAGTTTTTTACAAAAGTATGTGAGACAAACGAGTGTGAAGCACCAGTATCAATCAAAAAATGTGCGAGGTGATTACATATAGTGTACATATCTTGTATCACGTCCGGGTTAACTTCAGCATCCTATTGAGTGAGGTTGTAAGCTCTGCTCTAGATAGGAAGTCTGGTCTGATTCTGATTTCGCGGGCACTCTCTCGCGTAGTGTTAGGCACTTCCACATATGTGGCAGGTATTGTTGAGATGATAGTAAGGTCGGTCCCCATGATCCTTGCCACAGTTCTGGCAAATTCTACCGCGTCATGTTGTCAGAGTCTTAGAAGGAGGCTAAATCGTTGGCCTAAGCCTCTTATTCTACCGAACTGACGCAATGGGTGCTGGCTTGCGGTGTGAATTGAGGGTCTAGAATTTTTCACTACTAGAGAGAAGATATGAAGGTTCCACTCTACTAGCTATGCCTTGACCAGAATGGCTAAGCAGATACTAAACTTAAATACATACATTGTCTGCCTAATCTCAGGAGGAAGGCCCCACTCGAACTTTCTTGTTTTCCTGCCTTCATCCATCATACTCTCAGGGGAATACCGGCTTAACTCTAGAAACTATTGGGCATACTCTAACACTATCATATCACCCTGTACTAAGTGTGCAAATTCTATTTCCTTCATATGCTGAAGGTACTCTGCATTAAAGTCCATTAGAAACTGTTCCCAAGTGACTAGAACGGGCAAGGTGGCATGTTGGAGCTACCACCAGTGATCTGCCTCTCCCACGAGCATGTAGTTGGCGAGTATGAGACTTCTCATATCCATCTAATTGAGGTAATCTCTACAGTAGAGTTCCCTATATACCGGGGTCGTCCACCCTTTCCTAAGGTACCCAGTAAATTTCCACATATATAGATCCTCATCATCCCAACAACCACCAATTGCATACCAACGCCTCATACATATTTACAGATTAACCTAAAAGGCATCTAAGCAAGCAATACAATTTATGATAACCGAGTAACCAAATAAAAAAAGAAATAATGCAGGGAGAACCAAATAAAGCAAATAACCGAGGACATAGTTCAAACTAGCATTTTTATACAAATAATTCAATAGTAAATATTTTAAGCAATACAGGAGAAAATGAACAGTAAATTACGATAATCATACACTGACCAGTTCCGTCTCAACTAGTGACCTGTAATTATTATTATGATTTTTTTAATTTTTAAAAAACTTAGAATTATTTATTTTTAAGCCTCAATTCACCATAACAGAAAATAGGGTGAGTGATCCTTACCCGGATTAGTATTTTTAAACGTTGTGTTACCCACTACACCTCCGAACGGGCTTTGGGTTTTCCTAAATTTTTTCTCTAGAAATCAAAATCTCCGTCATGTACCAAAAAATACCCCAAAATCCAAAATCAGTGTTGAAAACTGTTTTCAACCAATTTTAAGGTTCTGGCACAGCGCCACCGCCGTGCTCCGCGCTGATTCCACCACCCACGGCGGCGGTTCGCCTAAGCCTGGTTGATTTTGATCGATTTTGATCGATTTTACACGTATCCCCCCAAAAAACACATTAGGAAGCCTTGGTTGGTAAGAAAAAATCAAAAAGTCGAACTTATCGGCAGGGGGTCTCTAGGTGCGGCGGCTCTGTCGAATTTCCTTTGCGGTTAGGATTTCTTCTTCAATTAACCTGCACATAAAGGGATGATGAACACAATGGTCAAAGAATTGTGTGAGACAGAAAACGGGAAGGGTCATCGGAGAGGGTTCAGGATTTTTGCCACGGCAGCTCCGCCAACCTTTGCCTGCGGTTATGGGCTCACCCGCCACCCCTTTTGCTCTGATATGACTACAGGGAGGCTCAGAATTAAATTTTGAGCAGGAAGGGAAAACCTTTACCTTTGTGGCGATCATTGGTGGCTCAGGTGCCGCGGTGGCTGGTAGTCGGTCTCCTTCTTCAGTGTCTGGTTCTTCTTCTCCAGCAAGGGCAAGTTTGGTTAACATTAGGGTTCCCTGAGACGCGATGTTTAATACCCATCTCGTGTCGATCTGTGCCATTCGTTTGGAGATACATGAGTCTCTCTTGTTCATTGGATCTATCTTATTCGGAGAATGAATCTGGACCATACGATCAAATTGAATCTGACCGTTCGATTTTCCTTAAAGAGGGAATGCATCTGGGTTGTTCACGCACGCAGGATGAGATCTGGACCGTTAGATCGTCAAGCACGCAGATAGCTCGCGTGGCTTCTTGCGTGGTGCCAATGTCAGCAAGGTTGCCACGCGGCGTGCTCTTGTTCGCTGGGGCTGCTGACCAGGTTGTTCTATGTGGCCGAACTTTTTTTTTTCATTTTAACTCCCTGTTTTCAATTTTTATTTTAAAAAAACCCATCGAATTCAAAATTTCACCTCTTTTTTCCAAAATTATTTTCAATTTCGTCTCTAATTTATTTTTCTCAAAAATTCAATAAAATTAAACTAAAATAAATAAATTTAATTAATTAATTTTTTTTATAAATGAAATAATAAAGAAAATCATCCCGAACCGATTTTCGAAACTGAGTATTACAACTTGTCGTCATTTTACATTGTCATACGATCTATAATAGAACTGGTTGATAAATTCCTTAATCAACTTGATGGATCACGAGTGCCATCAAAAATAGCCAATAATCCTAGGTTTTTTCCATTTTTAAAGGTAAATATGTTAATATTACTTATTAAATTTTTGTAAATACGTATTATTTTATTTAATTAATGATCAATTAATTTTAAGATTGTGTTGGTGTGATCGACGGAACTCACGTACGTGTTAAAGTGTCCAAAGTTGATGCTCCAAGATTATGTGGGAGAAAAGATTTCCCCACACAAAATGTTTTGGTGGCTTGTGCATTAGACTTGACTTTTACATAAGTCTTTACTGGTGGGAGGGGACCGCATCAGATTCAAGAGTAATAAAACAAGCATTAATGAGAGCTAATGATCCTCTAATTATTCCATAAAGTGATTAAAAAGTTTGAATTTCAAAATGTAGTGTATAGGTTTCAAGAAAAAATTTATAACTTTACGTGATGTTTTCAGGTAAGTTCTACTTAGTAGATGCTGGCTTTATGTTGCGGGGTGAATTAATTATTCCATATAGGGGAGAACAGTACTATTTGAGTGAATACTCCAGGAAGCCACCACTAAATGCTCGTGAGTTATTCAATCTTCGTCATTCTTCTTTACGTAATGCGATTGAACGTGCAATCGGAGTTCTCAAAAAATGCTTTCCAATTATCGCTAATGAACCACACTATCGGCTGAAGAATCTCAATCGTATTATATTTACATGTATTTTGCACAACCTTTTGCAGAAAGAGGATCTAAACAATGAACTTCTAAGAGAGGTTGATGAGGAACTTAGAAACACTTCTTATGAGGAATCTATTCCATTTGGTGTTAGGGATAGCCATGAGGAAACAAGAAGGGGAGAAGCTATTAGGGATATGATAGCAGCTTATATGTGGCTTGCTTATAATAGTTGATTGCTTTATTATAGCACCTGTATTACTTAAGAATTTTGTTGTTTGCAACTGCCGTATTTTATACAAAATTACTGTATTATATTAACATTTTAATGATAACATTATATTTTAGATTTTCTACTATTGTTCACACGTTATATTTACATGAAGTTCTGTTTATTGACAATGATAACTTTGTCTACTGGACTGATGCGTTCTTTGTTCTTAATGGTAACTTTATATTTTTTGGTTCTGTGTTGCAGTGTTGTATAAAATGGATAGTAGGAATAATTCTGCAGATCGAGTGGGTAACATTATCCACTGGACTGATGCATTGGATAATGCATAAGTATAAGCATTTTACTCTCAACATTGCTTGGGCCGCAAATCAGGTGGAACATTCACCACATAAGCTATTGCTTGTATCATTTCAGACTTGAAGCGCACCTACCCAAACATGCCAATTGTAAAAGAGCGAGTCCACAATCGCATTAAAAATTTTAAAAGGTAGTTCTCAAAATGGTATGACGTATTCAAACATGGGCTGAGTGGTTTTGCATGGAATCCATTAACTAAAAAATTTGAACCTGAAGAGGAGGTCTAGCAATAACTAATAGAAGTAAATCAAAAAGTGAATCATATGTTACTTGTAATATTTTATATAATTTAAATATTAACATCATATTTTATAATAGGCTAATCTAGAAGCAGCTGAACTTAAGAACAAACGAGTTCGAAATTACGACAAAATGTTAGAAATGTTTAGAAGAGATAGAGCTAACGGAGTTGGTAGCGACACAGCACATACCATTCAAAGACAAACGAATATGAATGTTAACACAAATGCAGCGGGAGTTGAGGATGTGATGAGTATGGGTCCCGAAACGTCAGTGTTGATATCAACGTCAATAGTGAGGAATCTGTCCATGATCGTCCAATGTCTTAAATTCCTACTTCACAACCCGAAGGTGAAACTGTAACACCCAAAAAAAAAATTTATTTATTATTATTATTATTATTATTATTATTTTATTGATTTATTTTTAATTAATTCTAAATAAATATAATTAAGTGTTAATCGAATTTAATTTATTTTAAATTACTTTAAATTATATTCAATAGAAATAATAATAATAAATATAATAAAAAAAGGGGTAAAATTATTTTAGGAATTTAATTGAAAGCAATTTTAGAAAAAATGGGTGAAAATTTGGGTCCTAGGGGTATTTTTGAAAGAAAATTTGAAAACTGATGGTCAAAACGTAATTTGAAAAACTTGCGCCACGTCAGTAGCCCCGGCTAACCAGGACACACCGCGTGGTAGAGACGCTGACGCGGGAGGCCATGCAGAAGGGAGCAATGTGGGCGATCCGCGTGCGCGCGATCGAACGGCTGAGATTCATTCCCGCGCGCACGGACCGCCCAGATCAAAAGCGCGTATGAACGACCCAGATTGTATGCGTACGGACGGCCCAGATTGAATCGCGCACGGACGATCCAGATTACATCGCGATGAACGGCCCAGATTCATTTCTTATTTAATCGCGATCGGACGATCCAGATTAAATTACGATGGATGGCTCAGATTAAAAGTGAAAGGTTATAAATAATCTCACCCACACCCAAACCCTAACCTTAGCCACCAGAGCCCTCGCCGGAGAAGACAGCCCAGCCACCGGAGGACCGACCACCGCCACCCGCCGCCGCACCGGAGCACCTTTCGGCCGCCAAATGAGGTAAAAATTCTCCCCTTAGCTCAAATTTCAATTCTAAACCCATCTGTGGTCAAATCGGAGCCAAAATACCGATCAATTGGCCGAAAAACACTGTCGAAGCCCAGCGGCGACGCCACATGTTTTTTGATTTTTGCCTCCTATGAGGCCCTTCCCGATTCCCGTTCGATGTAATTTTTACACCATTGTGACCACCGTTCCTTCCTCTACAGGTTGACCAGAGCAAAATACCAAATCGCGACTCGAGCCGAAGGAGCCGCCACACCGGAGAGCCCTGCCGCTAGTAAGTTTCAGTTTTCGGTATTTTTTCGGAGCCGCCGTGCTGAAATTTCTGAAATTGGTCGAGTAGGCCCTAGGTCTAATTTTGAGTTATTTGGGGACATGTGCAAGTACCGTAAGTGCGTTTCAATTCCCGAAAAAAAATTTAGGGAATCTAGGGACTGCCCGTAGGTGCAATGAAAAATTGATTTTAGACTTCGAATCAAGTAAGGACCCCTCACCCTATTTCCTATCACAGGATTAAAGTCTAATAAGTGATAAAACTATATTTTATGAATTATATAGATACACGTAATTTATTACGGTTGCTAATGGAGCCCGAACCGGACGTATTTCCCTATCAGTTCTTGTTTGGTTTATTTTACAGTTTTAAATGCAGTATGATATCTGTTTTATTCATTTTAAGGTTTTGAATGCATCAATCACTGCTTACTTTATTTCGGCCTGATTTTGTGAATCTAATAATATGCTTGCCTTATTGGGTGCTCATCAATTATTTAAGTATTCATGTTTATGTGGGAAACGGAAAACTAAGAAAAAAATAGAAAAGGTATGTGAATTGATAAATGGATAAGTTGACAGCCTCACTAGATATCCTGGCAGATGGTGGACGGACCGGGTCCACAAGAAATCCTACCGGGAATGTTATCTCATACCGGACGGGGTATAGAGACTTTAAATGTTTTGACGCTCATACCGGACGGGGTATGGGGACGGCCCTAGAAATTAAGTTTGTCAAGGGAATAGTTCACTGGTAGCGGGGACCCCTATGGATCCCCACGGATACTAGTAGGCTGATAAAAAGGGATAACTGTTGTTTGATGATTGAAATATAAAAGTATGACATGTACTATGTTACAGATTGTGTATGAACTTATGATATCTATGATGTTATTATTTTCATATGTCGTTTTTTATAAATCCCACTGAGGTAAGTGGACGGTAAATAATTTGATTATTGATAAATAAATTTACTTAAAACTTGTGCTCCATTGGTTGTTTTTGATTTTCTACCAACCTTTATTTCTGTGACAGTGATATAATGTGATGTCTTTACTGGGCTAGTGTAGCTCACTCCTTACTTAATCATTTCAGATCCGGAGGACTTGGTTCCCAAGCCCGATCTACAAGAAGACGGCGAGTAATTACCTATATGTTTATTAATTTCTCTTATAGTCTTTCATTTCCAGTATTTTCCTTTAGAGGACTTATTTTCGATATTGTTAGTACGTTTAAGTTATTGTGAAATGAATATGAACCAAAATCTTTTATTTCGCTTCTGCACTTATATTCTTTATATACATTTCCCTTTTAAATTTCTGGGGCCATTACAGAAACTTCAAGTTGTTCAAGACCGAGCAAATTAAGACGTTTGGGTACTATCCCAAAAAATGATTATCTTCTTGAGAAAATTAGAATGATTGTCGATGCACTTAATAATTTGGTATCAGCAAAACATATTTCATCGACTTAGATGTACGAAGAGATTGGTCGTTTGAGTCTCACTGAAGATAAAAAATCACAAACTTATATTTATCTTTTGAAAGAATCAAACATAGTCTTGAGTTGTCCTCTTAAAAGTTACAAGAATCTCATAAAGAACTTGCGTCTAGAACTAGGTAATAAGATTTATTCAAACTCAAGTTCGTTTACAAAAACTTGTGACTTTGTAATCTTTGTTTTTTATTTAATTTTCTTTGCTTTTGCAGATATTTAAAAACGGAAGATGTTGTTATCGAAGTGCAAGACCCAAGTTTAGATATAGGAATGTTGTAGAATTTATGTCGCATGACGTATCATGTTTCTTTTTATGGTTAGTTAGAATTTATGTAAACTCCTATATTTATTTACTTTATTACCATGGTCTAATTTGTATTTTAATATATGTTGGACTAATTTATATTTAGGAATGAATGATGACGCTATAAAATATTCGTATTTGGAATAGTTAAACTAGTGTTGTATTTTTGAAGCTCTTATATTTATGAATCTATGTATTTTTTTCTTTTAGACAATACAATTTATTTATTTTATTGTATATATGTGTTTATATGTTTAATTATATATATATTTTTATATAAATATCTATTTATATTTTCAATTAAATTTATGTAATTATATTTTTAATTATATATACATGTATATAATTTATTTAATTATATCAATTTTATTGTATCTATATATATTTATATATTTAATTATATATATTATATTATATATATACATAAATTTATATATTTATATATGTGTTTATATATTTAATTATATATTTTTATATATATAAACATGAATTTATATATTCTATTAAATTGATGTACTTATATTTTTAATTATATATATGTATATAATTTATTTAATTATATCAATTTTATTGTATCTATATATATTTATATATTTAATTATATATATTATATTATATATATAAATTTATATATTTATATATATGTTTATATCTTTAAATATATATTTTTTTATATAAACATGTATTTATATATTTAATTAAATTTATGTACTTATATTTTTAGTTATATATATGTGTATAATTTATTTAATTATATCGATTTTATTGTATCTATATATATATTTATATATTTAATTATATATATGTACTTATATTTTTAATTATATATATATATGTATATAATTTATTTAATTATATCGATTTTATTATTGTATCTATATATATTTATATATTTAATTATACATATTTTATTTTATATATATGCATAAATTTATATGTTTATATATGTGTTTATATATTTTGTAACGGCCCCAGAAATTTGAATGAAATATATGTATTAAAAATGTCAAATGCGGAAGCGTAATAAAAATTTTGATTAACATCCCTTATACAATAACCAAAACGTACTCAAAATATGAAATTACAAACTAACTAAGAGAGATACTCGAAATAAAAACTATAAATATAACTATAAAGTCTTTAGGCGTCCCCTTCGCCGTCTTCCTGTGGAACGGGCTCGGGAACAACGTCTCCCTGATCTGAAATGGTTAAATAAGGAATGAGCTACACCAGCCCAGTAAAGACATCACACTATCTCACCGCCACGGAAGTAAAGGTGGGTATAAAACAAAATGACTAATGGAGCATAATTTATAACAAATTCTTTTATCAATAATAAAATCATTTATTGTCCACTTACCTCAGCGAGATCCATGAAAACAACATATGAAAGCAATAACAATATCATCATCATGAAATCATATACATTTTATAACACAACATATATCACACTTTTACATTTCAATCATCAGGAAACAGATTTCCTCTTTTACCAGCCTACTAGTATCCCTGGAGATCCATAGGGGGTCCCCTCTACACGTGAACCATTAACATTCACAACCTGATTCCAGGGCCGTCCCCATACCCCGTCCGATATGGACGCCAAAACCATGAACCTCAATACCCCGTCCGGTATTAGGGTGAAACGGACCGTCCCCATACCCTGTCTGGTATGGGCGCCAAAACCATAAACCTCAATACCCCGTCCAGTATGAGGGTGAAACGGGCCGTCCCCATACCCCATCCGGTATGGGCGCCAAAACACATAAGGTCTCCATACCCCGTCCAGTATGAGGGTGAAACGGACCGTCCCCATACCCCGTCCGGTATGGGCGCCAAAACCATGAACCTCAATACCCTGTCCAGTATGAGGGTGAAACGGGTCGTCCCCATACCCCGTCCGGTATGGGCGCCAAAACACATAAGGTCTCCATACCCCGTCCGGTATGAGAGACCACGTTCCCGGTAGGGTTCCCTACGGACCCGGTCCGTCCACCATCTCCCAGGATATCTAGTCAGGCTGTCCACATTTTTTACTTATCAATTCAAATAACTTTTTTGTCTTTTTCCTTAATCTCAATCATCCAATCATACACAACATGTAAACCAGTAATTGACACCAAATAAGACAATACAGTACTGGGTTCACCATAATACAAACCATAATAAAAGAAACCATGATTCATGCATACGAGACCATAACATAATTACATCAAATATCATACTGCATTTAATACTGAAAATTAGATTAAACAATAACAGACCAACACTGTATCAGACTCGGGCTCCATTGGCAACCTTAATCAATTATACATCTATAAAGTCACAAAGTACAATTTAATTATTTATTTATCTTTAATACCGTGATAGGAAATAGAGTGAGGGGTCCTTACCTGTTTCGGGGTCTGAATTCAACTCTACATTGTGCCTACAGGCTGTCCCTAATTTTTCCTGAATTTTTTTCGGGAAATTGAAACGCATTACTGGTACCTGCACGTGTCCCAAAAAAATCCCAAAATAGACCTAGGGCCCCTTTCGGCCAATATCGCAATTCCGGCACGGCGGCTCCGCCGTGCTCCGGCGACGGCTCCGCCGCTTGCGGCAATGATTTGCCTCGGGTTGGCTGTTTTCGGCCGAATTCGGCCACGCTTGCATCAGTCCCTGTGATAAAACAACCCTAGGGCCTTCGGTGGGCCGAAAAATCACGAAAAACTGAAACTTACTGCCAGCGGTGCTCTCGGGTGCGGCGGCTCCTCCGGCGTGAGTCGTGTTTTGATTTTTGGCTCCGATCAACCTGTAGAAAAAAGAACGGTGATCACAGTGGTATAAAATTTGCATCAAACAGAGGCCGGGAAGGGCCTCATCGGAAGCAAAAATCGAGGAAGGGCGCGGCGCCGCCGCTGGGTTTCGGCTAGGTGTTCCGGCCGTTTGGCCGGTGGTTTGGCTCCAGTTTGGTCATAGGCGGACTCAGTATCGAAAAACGAGCAGGGAGGAGAAAATTTACCTCAATCGGCGGTCGGAAACTTCCCCGATGCGGCGACGGGTGGCGGCGGCCAGCTCCTCCGGCATCTGGTTCTTCTTCTCCGGCGAGGCACTAGCGGCTAGGGTTTTCTGGTGAGGTGTGGGTGGGGTTATTTATACCATTTTCCTTTTAATCTCAACCGTTCATCAAGATTAAATCTGGACCGTTCGATCGCGATTTAATTGGGATTAAATCTGGGCCGTCCATCGCGATGCAATCTGGGCCGTCCGTGCCTGATTGAATCTGGACCGTCCGTGCGCGTGAATCTGGGTCGTCCGTGTGCACGTTTGATCTGGGCCGTCCGTGTGCGCGGGAACGGATCTGGACCGTCCGATCGCACGTACGCGGATCGCCCACGTGGCCCGTCCCCTGGTCAGCGTTTTCTTGCCACGCGGCACGTCCTGGTTGGTCGGGGCTGCTGACCGGGCCACTAACATGGCTGCTGACGTGGTGCTGACGTTGTACAACCTTTCTAAATTGTATTTTGACCCCTGATTTCCGATTTTCTTTTCAAAAACACCCCCAGAATCCAAAATTTCACCTTTTTTTCCCAAAATCAATTTCAATTAAATCCAAATAATATTTTTACCCAATTTTATCACTATTATTATTTTTATTTTTATTAAATTAAATTAAATAAAAAATCAAACAAATAAATAAAAATAAAAATAAATAAAATAAAAAATTTTATTTCTATTTGGGTGTTACATATTTAATTATATTTTATATATATATAAATATGTATTTATATATTCAATTAAATTTATGTATTTATATTTTTAATTATATATACATGTATATAATTTATTTAATTATATTGATTTTATTGTTCTATATATATTTATATATTTTATTATATATATGCATAAATTTATGTATTTACATATTTATATATTTAATTATATATTTTTTTTATATAAACATGTGTTTATATATTCAATTAGATTCATGTACTAGATATATTTATATATTTCTATATTTAACACTACATATTTTTTTAATTTTCTATTTTATTTTTTATTTATTACTATATACAATAAAGTATGGTCAAAATATATAATTTGCTCAAAAATATATAATCATATCAATACTGTTAATTTAAACAAAAATAGTTATCACTATCAAATCTTAATAGATTATCATCCAAACATAGTTAAATTTGAACATTAATAAATTTTGTACATACCAAACTATAGTCAACATTAATAAATCATTATACAATTCATCCAATCATGTCCTTAGGATACTATTAATTTCTTCTTATTATTACTGTTACTATTCCTTTGTGTAGTTATCAACTACAAATAGGGTGTTCCCTTCTTTGACACACTATTGCAAGTTGATTTGAACTCTTATCATTTGCAGCCTAGAAGTACTTCTCATTTTCTTCTAGAAGGATCACTAGGTAATAAAAAGGAATCAATGTTGTAGCTATCCAAGAGCCAGTTAATTCTCCACCAAGCACTGCAACTTTACTTCTCTTAGCGCTGGACCAACATTAGTAATGAAAGAAAAAACTCAAAATCTAAAATAAACAGAAAACATCAGAAACCAATTCATAATTAAAACAAACAATAAGACTCAAATTGTAGTAAGTATCTCGAAAACCAATTTAATAACTTGTCTGATAAATGAACTAAAGAAACATAAACTGAATACCAACTACTACCAACATTTCAGATAGAAATGCAATATTAACAGTTTTGACTTATATTTAATTCTCTATGAAATTCTATGCTGTACCACTCTAAGCCATAATGCAAATACCAATCAACATTAACATAATCGTCCAAACACCAACCAGATAAAGTGATTAAAAATGATTCATTTTGAAGTCTGATATTCTCTGTCAAAAGAATACAACTTTGTTAAACTCGTCATCACGTCCAGAATATTCTTCCTATAAGGAATTCTACAATGTTCCAGCAACACACATCTTGCAGCATATATTTGCATGCTGAAAAACACAATGCCGAATATCGAACAGCTCGCCGGACCATCTTTGAAGATCCATGTATAGAACAATGCTGCAGCAGAGAGACTAGGCTATTAAATAACATGTGGATTAGTTTAACAGCAAAGAAAATTTGATCACCAGTGCTACCCCTGGAAATTAAGATATGAAGGTTCTAACGCCGAGCAGTTCGAGATTTTGGCCTTGCTGATTTCTGCAGGAAAATGAGACAAAGAGATGAACATGAGTATAACTGCACTCCCAGAAAATTTTTATAATTTTTAAACGGTTGGAAAGGGACTAAACAATGTCAAATATAATGGAGTTTCCATTCTCTGAAGCCAACATTTACTACTCTTCCAGCTATTCTGGATTTTGAATTTTGACTTCTTATAAAATCCAAACTATTGGTTTTTTTTTTAGCTTATAACTGTTAGACCCTTTTTAGGTGGAAACCAATTAGCTTAGAAATGAAGAATCAAAGAAATGTTTCAAATAAATCAGAAAGTGAGAGAAAATGTGCTTACTGATGCAGCACCAAAGCTTGCCCCAGAGCCAGTTGCAGCACCTGCAAAATGAAAGTAAAGAATTCAATAAATATTCATGCGATAACATACGTTATTATTTCAAGAAAGAATAAACATTCATGCGATAACACAATTCTGAAGAAACGGAAAAAAAAACTTCAAGCCTTCCAAGTAAAGGGAATCAAAAGTCTGTCCGCAAAAGTTTTTTATTTAAGCCACCAGATTTCCATAACCTCTGAACTGTAGTAAATCAGCTACAATCTTATAAGCTGAGAAGACCTGTCTACTTGCACTATATTAATGGTCCTAATTGTGTATCTAAATAATTTATAAGACCAAGCAATAATTTAAAACTGCCTAGGATGAATAGGTACCTGAAGCAAATGGTGTCGAGAATAATGCACCTCCAGTAGCTGAAGAGGCCAGTGTTGGGGTACTATTTGCAAACAAAGATGGTGTTGAAGCCGTCCCAAAAAGAGATGCTGATGAACTAAAAAGTGATTGCTGGGGTGATGCACCAGATGATCCAAATAGGGAGGACATAGAAGACAAGGTTGTGGGAGTTGCAAAGAGAGAAGATGGCATGGATGTGGAAGGTGCAGAAGATGGTGTGTTAAAAAGAGAAAAGCCACTCCCTGAAGAAACTGATGAGGTTACTGCAGATGTCTGCGGGGCAGCTGGTGCTCCAGGAGTTGCTGAGGTGGTTAACAGCCCAGCAGCTTGAGTTGATGGTTGTGGATTTGCAGGCAGGTGTAAAGTTGGATGTAATCTCTTAGCAGCAGCTTCTTGTTTTGCTGTTTCTCGTCGATCAGCCTCAAGGAATGGATCATTCCCATCCCCCCGACGGCGCTGATCCGCAAGATAAGCCACTTTCATTGATTCAATATATTGATGAATATTCTCCACCTAACCAACACAAGGTGATGCATTAGAAAGCAAGATGTATGCAGCATTGTCCATTTTGCAAGGACTCGCACGTGTAGCAATAGGCAGCTCAATGTAATATGAGGTGCAATGGACCATAATGATTTTCTTGAACTAATAGAGATATATATGACTTAAAAATAACATTGCATAACCATGTGTTGAGGTAGAACAAATAGAGTTGATTTATCTAATTAGAGTTTCGGAGATAAAAAATCTGGATATCACACCTAAAATTTCTTAAACATCACACATATGAAGTCTTAAGCATCACACTTAAGGGTTTAATATTATCACACAACCAAAAAACTGAAAAACTCTCACAATGTTATTGCATCACTGGGACCTGTCATCTCAAGAGATTAAAATCATATTTACAGAGTGCTAAATGAGTCTCCCAAACTAGATTAGGAAATACCATAACTAAATTAGGAATTTTACTTACAAGAAAATAGGAACACTAATACTAAAAAGATTAAGAACATAGATCCTAACACAAATAGGAAACATACCAGTAAGAATAAAATCCTAAGTTACTAAAAATTATATTAATACTCCTCAATAAAATCTTGACCTTCAAGCATCCCCATGAACACTTAGTGACCTTTGTGTTTGATTGTTCTAGCCCAATACTGTTCATGAGGAGCTAAATCATCATCCTCGTAGGATACATAACCATCATCTCTTTCTTGCACCTCTTCCTTTTCTTTTATTCCAACAAGTTATTCTTTGGTGGGTGTTCATAACTCATGTTCCCATTTTGTCCACATCTAAAGCAAACAGCTTCCTTATCTTTAGGAGTTTTGAAATTTGATGTTGATCCATTTTTCAGCTCATCTTTTGATTCAAATGTACCTTTAGGAGTAGATTCCATAACTGGAAACATAATGCTTCTTGTTGATCGAAAGCGAAAATAAGCTTCAAGGGAAGCTCTGTGATTGAACAAACTTAGAGAGAGAAAGTTGAAGAGAGAGAGGGCAGCAAAACAGAGCAAGCTTATGCAGCTGCCTCTGTTTTACTGTTCTGAAGAGACGTGCTTTTGCTGGAGAGAAGAAGTGTTATTTTTCTTTTATTTCCTCATATATATATAAACAATACAAATTTAAACTGATTACATCAACCAAACGATCAAATCAGATCTTCAGAAAATCATGCATACACATCGCATGAAATTTACGTATCCTACTGTGATTCAACTTCACGGTGGATTTTCATTTTTTGAATTTAAACTTAACAGAAAAAATCATTAATTTTAACACTCCCCCTTAATGACTTTTTTTTCACCAATCCCCACATTTTCCCGCAAATCCTCAAATTTAGCTTTAGACAGGGCCTTGGTTAGAATGTCTGCAAGCTGATCATCGGAGGAGCAATGTATCAGCTTTATTTCTTGATTCCTCTCAACCTTACGTATAGCATGATACTTAACGTTGATGTGTTTAGTTCTCCCGTGCATTACAGGATTTTTTGCAATGGCAATTGCAGACTTGTTGTCTACATACAACACTGTAGGTGTTTGTTTGTCCAGCTTTAGATCGTTGAATACCTTCCTCAACCAAATTGCTTGGTTAGTTGCTGTAGTTGTGGCTACATACTCAGCCTCAGCTATGGACTGAGTCACAGTATCCTGTTTCTTAGATGCCCATGAAAAAACACCGGAGCCTAGTTTGAACAAATACCCAGTTGTGCTACGTGCATCTTCTACACTTCCTGCCCAGTCACTGTCACTGTAGCCGACTACTCCACCTTCAGCTCTTGCTTTGAATTAAACACCAAAATTCCAGGTTCCTTTTAGGTACCTCAGCACATGTTTGGCAGCTTGTAAGTGTGATTCCCTCGGTGAAGCCATGTACCTTGAAAGTAAACTCACTGCAAACAAAATGTCTAGTCTGGTAGCTGTGAGATACAGAAGGCTCCCAATCAAACTTCTGTAATTCCCCTCTTCGACTTTGCTACCTTTCTCGTCCTTTGACAATTTCAGGTTGGACACCAGTGGTGTAGATACTGATTTACAGTGATTCATGTTGAATTTATTTAGTATTTCTTTGGCATACTTGCCTTGTGAAAGAAAAATACCCAAGCTGCTTTGTTGAATTTCCATTCCTAGGAAGTAGGTAGCTTCCCCAAGATCAGACATCTCAAATTCATTTTCCAATTTCTGCTTGAACTCTATCATTTTCCTTTTGTTGCTGCCTGTCACCAGTATATCATCAACATATACTGCAGTGATAAGTCGGTCTTCATCTTTATTCACATACAGTATATTTTCTGTCATGCTTCTCTCAAACCCACAGTGAAGTAAGTATGTATTTAACTTATCATACCAGGCTCGTGGAGCCTGTTTGAGGCTGTATAGGGCCTTGTGAAGAAGATAGACGTGACTCTCCTTTCAAAGTTGAATAAACCCCGGTGGCTGCTCAACATAAATTTCTTCATTCAGTTTACCATTCAAGAAGACCGATTTCACATCCAAGTGCATCACACTCCAACCAAACTGAGCTGCCATGGCCAGAATGAGTCTAATTGTTTTATATCTGGCCACAGGAGCAAAGGTTTCTGTGTAGTCGATTCCTGGAAGCTGGGAGTATCCCTTTGCCACAAGCCGTGCCTTGTGCTTGTTTGTTGTCCCGTCCGGATTGAGTTTCACTTTGAACACCCACTTTACTCCAATTGGTTTTTTGTTTGTACTTAATTTTACCAGAGACCAAATATTGTTTTTGTCAATCATCCTGATTTCCTCTTCCATAGCAAGTCTCCACTCTTGCTGTTGAAGTGCTTCCTCAACAGAGGAAGGTTCTTTTGAGGCAAAACTGCACCTTTCATAGATGTCAGCTAGACTTTTCAATTTTATTCTCCCTTCTGCTTCACATTCTTCATCTTCTTCATCTTCTTCATCACTCTGAGTTGGGTTTGATACTGTCATTGATTTCTTTCCTTCTTCAAATTTGACACAGTCTCGTTCGACTTTCTGTTTCTCCCAATTCCAGTAGCTGTTTTCATCCACCGTTACATTTCTTCGAATCATTAGCTTGTTGGTTTTCAGGTTTAGAATTCTGTATGCTTTTGCTTCAGTACTGTATCCCAAAAATACTCACAACTCAGCCTTCATTTCTAGCTTGGATCTCCTGTCATCCGAGACATGGCAGTAGCACACTGATCCAAACACCTTTAAATATTTTGTTGATGGTTTGATGCCACTCCAGGCCTCTACCGGTGTCATCTGCTTTACAGCCTTTGTAGGTAGCATGTTGAGCAGGAACACAGCAGTGTTCACTGCCTCAGCCCACAAGGCTTTAGGCAAGTGCTTGTCAGCAAGCATGCTTCTTGCCATTTCCATAATGGTTCTGTTCTTCCTCTCCGAGACACCATTTTGTTGAGGAGAATATGGCGCCGTGAGCTGCCTTTTGATCCCATTCTCAGAACAGAAATCATTGAATTTGCTGGAATTGAATTCAAGCCCATTATCTATCCTTAGGCACCTCAGTACACTGCCACTTTCCTTCTCTGCAATAACCTTGAACTTCTTGAATTCACCAAAAATTTGAGCTTTATTCTGCAGGAAACAAACCCAAATCATCCTGGAAAAATCATCTATGAACAAGCCAAAATACTTGCAACCACTCATGGAGTTTTCTGTCATTGGACAACAAATGTCAGAATGGATAAGTGCCAGCTTCTCTTTTGCTCTCCAATCTGCTTGCGAAGGAAATGAATTCCTTGCCAATTTCCCCAGCTGACATGCACCACATACTGTCTCAGTGACTGCAATATTTGAGAAGTCCTTGGTTAGACCTCCCTTCTGCAGTTGTTGTAGCCCAGCCGCATGAAAATGCCCAAGGCGCTTGTGCCAAATCTCACCTTCAGTTACAGAGGCAACACTGGCTCTCTCAATTACTTCTCTGAGTTTCAAGGAGTAGACTTGATTCTTCTTTTGGATGAAAGCAATCAAGCGATCCTCAGGATCATATATCCTGCAGCAGTTATCCTTGAATCCAACCGAGTAGCCTCGATCAGTCATCTGATTCACACTGAGAAGATTCTGTGAGAGTGTAGGAACAAAATTTACATCAGTGATAAATTTTCTGCCTTCCTTGGTTTCAATGGCAATGTTGCCTTTGCCCTTGATGGTTTCCAGCATGCCATTTCCAAGTCTTACTTGGCCTGTTGCTGATTTGTCAAGTGACACAAACATGGCTTCATTCTTGCACATGTGAGAAGTGCAACCACTATCAACAACCCAGAGGCTGTCGTCTTCCACTGTCAATTCACTTGAAGCAACAAGAATTGTATTACTTTGCTCACTGGATATCTCAGTGACATTTACATGTTGCAACTCCTGCTTAGATTGTGCAGCTTCCAGCTTTTGTTTTTGCCTACAGAACTTCTCCTTATGGTCAAGTCTTTTGCAGAAGTTGCATTGGACAGCTTTCTTTCTCTTATACCAGCATTCACTCTCTAAATGATTTGTGAGGGTGCAGATGTTGCAAGGAGGATACTTCTTCTGTTTTCTGGAACTTTGGTTTCCAGTTTGATTTCCTCCATTCCTTCTGCCTTGATACTGATTTGAAGGGGTAGCTTTGGTTTGAGACGAGAATAAGGCTCCTTCAATAGGTACACGAGCATGCATGTTAACACGTTGCTCCTGTGATTGCAGCTTATTGATTAGTTCAGCTGAAGAAATCTTATCAATATCTGCAAGTTCCTCCAAGGCTGAGATTTTAGACTCAAATTTTGGTGGTAAACTTATAAGAATTTGTTCTACCACCCTTGATTCAGGAAAGTCCTCCCCCAACAATCTCATTTTATTCACAATATCCGAGAGTTTGGAGGCATAGTCCCTAACAGACTCATTTTCTTGCATTCTGAGTAAAGCAAATTCACTTTTTAGCCTCAGTAGTTTGATCTTCTTGCTTCTGTCTCCTCCATCAAACTCTTCCTTCAGTTTCTCCCACGCTTCCTTGGGTGATTCATAGTTCATAATCCTAGAGAAAACCCTGTCCGAAACCGTTGAGAAGAGGCAGGCAATTGCTTTTGGTTTCTTGGCCTTCTCTTCCTCGTGCCTTTTAATCTGGTTCAATGTAGCAGTTTCTTGTAGTGGGTTTGGTTCACTATCGTCTATAATAACATCCCATAAACCCAGAGCTTTGAGGTGAGCTCGCATCTTTATTGCCCACACATGGTAATTTTCTCCGTTGAACTGCAGAGCAGGGGTAGTTCCTGAGGTAGCCATCGGGTTTGAGAAATTTTTAATTCACCTGAGACGTAGGAGAACCTGGCTCTGATACCACTTGTTGATCGAAAGCGAAAATAAGCTTCAAGAGAAGCTCTGTGATTGAACAAACTTAGAGAGAGAAAGTTGAAGAGAGAGAGGGCAGCAAAACAGAGCAACCTTATGCAACTGCCTCTGTTTTACTGTTCTGAAGAGACGTGCTTTTGCTGGAGAGAAGAAGTGTTATTTTTCTTTTATTTCCTCATATATATAAGCAATACAAATTTAAACTGATTACATCAACCAAACGATCAAATCAGATCCTCAGAAAATCATGCATACACATCGCATGAAATTTACGTATTCTACTGTGATTCAACTTCACGGTGGATTTCCATTTTTTGAATTTAAACTTAACAGAAAAAATCATTAATTTTAACACTTCTAGATATTAGATATTTCAAATACCCTTCCACGTCAAATGCTGCTTAGCGAGTTTGTGCTATGGTTGCAGGAGGTTTTCGAATTAACTCTCTTTCAATATAAACTATTAATCATGTCTTGAATCGAGATGCTGCTTGACTATCATCTTCGACTAATTTACTTTAAACTTTTAATTCTTCAAATTTCTGTATACTCAGTTACGAACATTAATACCTGGACTAGCGTGTAAGTTTGGTAAAAAAAAAATTTGTCAAAATAGCTGAGGCGTAGAAACTTTTCCTAAAAAATAGCTTTCATCTCATCCCATGTTTCAGTTGTAGATTGTCTCCTTGATATATTTTCATAAATAGTGTACCACTATATTTGGCAAGTCCAATCAACTTCATTCTGGCAAATTGAACTTTTCGTGCATCTAACATATCATATGAATTGAAGCACTCTTCCATTGAATTAAGTTAATCAAGAAAGGTATCGGGTTCTAATTGTAATTTTTTTGTAAATGGACTGTATTCTCTTGGTACCTTGTGAATATACAATTTATATTTTTATCTCAAAAAAAAGAGAGGAATCGGGTTCTCTTCTTCAATCAAAATCAGGAGCTTCGACCTTTATCCGCTTTGTAATATTTTCAGCATTATCTTCAATGTGTCTTTGATCAGCAGCTTGTTCAACTTGTACATTTTGAATTAGTGGATGTACTCATGCTGTTCGTAAGTGTCTTAGTTCTTCCAAGATAGTTTCAATAGTGTTTTAAATTGCTTCTAATATGTATTAGTGGTTGCCTCGTGTATCTCAAATTTAGTATTTAATTCAGCATTATAAGCTTAATTTCTTAGAGAAGTCTAGTTGAAAGGAACTCACTGAAGAAACCAAAACAAAACATATTGCACAAGGTCTACTCCTAACTAGCCCCACGCATAGGCTTCACACACCCGCTTCCAATCACCAGATGCCAGTAGCCGTTTGGCAGTCGACTCAACCGGAGGTACTAGTCTCATATCAGGGGTCGGTGTAGCATGCAATGAAGCAGAAGTCTAGATTTGTGAGAGGTAATTGCTGTGGGAGCTTGTGCCGGTAAGTGTAGTGGTTTGTAGTGGAGTTTCACGGTAGGCTTGGCCTATCAGGACCTTCTGGCTAGTATTGGCAGGTGACTGGTACAGTGCTAATAGTTGTTTTAGGATTTTTTGTGAATTTCTTTTTCAGATAGGTTTGGGGCTGCTATAAGATTCTTTAGCTCTGATATCAAATTAATATAGAACAAATATGGTTGATTTGTCCAATTAGGAATTTGAGATTATAACCTCTTAAGAGGGCAAACATTTAGTTATTATATAACATTTTGAGAGTTTCTCAGTTTTTTTGTTGTAAAATAAAATTAATGTTATGTATGCATTTGTAAGGCGTAAATATGGAATGGCATCAAGAATAGGAGATTAAAATTCAATTGAACACAGAATCCTAATTAATATTATATTTCTAAATAGTTGTAATCCTAATTAACATTAGATTTCTAAATAATATATGCTTTCCCATTAGTATTGGATTTCTAAATAATATACCATTTCTAATATTTTAATAGAGCATTCCTAATAAAACTTACACTCCTAATTAAATTAACATTTCTGAATAAAAATTGTAACATCTATTTAAAGGGGTATGCTTGTTATTTATAAAAATATGTCAGAATATTATCTTAAACTACAAAATTAGAGCTCTCTCTAACAAGATCCAAGTTAGTAACTCTCTTTGATAAGATATAATCTATTTCCGCAAAATAAGTCGTTCTCGTAATAAGAACAAGAATGTTAACTATTTGCTAGAATGCGACTTTAATGTTAATCGTTCGGTGACTCGATTCTTAACTATAGAACATAACAATTTAGTATTAGAGTCAAACACCATGGGCGAACAAGGATTGTGGTAGCTGAATTAGAGGCCCAGATGGATGCTAAGTTGCGGGAACTGTCTTAGCAAATGGACTTTTCTTTAGATAGTCACCCAATTGCGTCACACGAATTTAAAAGGTGAACCGGCCAGAATTGCGTATTACAAACACAAAGCTAGGAAACAGAGGAATATCTCACACTACACCAAACTGGACTTCCCCCACCTACGATGGCATAGAAGATTCTTTGGTATGATTCCATTGATGCAAGCAATTATTCACTAATCAACAAACCACCACCTCCAACAAGGTTAATCTAGCAGCTTTTCACATGTTACGAGAAGTCCAACTTTGGTATTATAAGTTACAACAGGAAGAGCCGGACATTGCATCGGAAATGTTCATGGAGTATTGCACCCTACAGCTTGGAACGCCCCTACAAAACAACTCATTGAGCAAATTGGTCAGCCTTAAGCAAATGGACTCGGTTGACGAACATCAACAATAATTTCAAAGACTGTTGGCCCGAGCCTCAACGGTACATTGTGATCAACAAGTCAATACGTGCACAATGGGACTGATCGATTCTCTCCGTTTAGAGATCAAGAGGCAATCACCCACTAATCTTGTGCATGCAATGAGTATAGCCAAAGCTTTTGAAATGAAATAACAGTTGTGTTATGACCAAACACAATTATAGTGATCATTCTCAGTTCATGACCAAGCCTAATAATTCAATTCAGAAAATACCGACTCGATAGGGAAACAACGTTACAACACAATTTGGTAACACTTCATCTCTATTTATAAAAAAAACTAACAAGAGCTTAGATGACAGAAAGGAGATTGAAGAGGTTGTATGATAAATGCAATGAACTATTTGTTCCTGATCACCAATGTAAACGGCTATTTTGGCTCAAGATTGAATACGACACTAGTTCTGAGCAACAAAAAAAGATCGACGAGCCAACCATATCTATATTTCAAGCTTGAGGACAAGCTTGAAGACCACTGGGAAGGGGGGGAAGGGGGAAAGGGGGGAGATAATGTTATGGATGCATTTGTAGGGTGTAAATGTGGAAGGCACAGCAATAATAGGAGATTGAAGTTCAATTAAATATGAAATGCTAATTAGTATTAGATTCATAAATAGTTAGAATCATAATTAGTATTAGATTTCTAAATAGTTGGAATTATAATTAGTATTAGGTTCCTAATTAATATATAATTTCCAATTAGTATTGCATTCTTAAATAGTTTACGATTTCGAATATTTTAATAAAGTATTTCTAATTAGAGTTACACTCTTAATTAAATTAAGAATCTTAAATAACAATTATAACCTTTATTTAAAGGGGTATGTTGGATATTTATAAAAATAAATTAGAATATTATCTTAAACTACAATATTAGAGCTCTCTCTAACAAGATTAGAGCTCTCTCTAACGAGATTAGAGCTCTCTCGAACAAAATCCAAAGTAACAGCTCCCTTTGATGAGTTATAATATATTTCCACAAAATAGATCATTCTCGTAATAGGAACAAGGGTATGAACCCTTTACTAGAAGACGACTTTGTTGTTAATCGTTCGGTGACTCAATCCTTAACTAGAGAATATAACAATTAAACTCTTAAACATGATATTTAAAACTTCTTAAATGTGATATCTAAGAAACCATATTTATAAAGTGCTAAGTAAGTCTTACCTAACTAGATTAGGAAATACCAAAACTAAATTAGGAATTTTACATCTAAGAAAATAGGAATACTAGTACTAAAAAAGTTAAGAATACTAATCTTAGTACAAATAAGAAAAATACTAATAAGAATAAAATTCTATGTTACTAAAATTATAATAAAAATCTTCAATAATGTAGACTTCTAATAGTATAGTAGTTGTACATTTAAAATAATTACAATTTATAAACTACTTACAAAATCTAATGCTAACACAGTCTGCATCATATGGGAATCACCTCAAACATCCTAAAGCAGCTGGTACTTCTAGAACCATAAAATGTTATTTGATATTTTTATCAATGGTTGATGCGTAATTAGGCATGATCAACCAAACAATTTGTCCTCACCAACCAATTTGAATAAATTTTAAGCAGAAAGATTAAGCGCATGTTTGCTCCAGAAAATAAGGCATATTCAAGCCAACACAAACAATATAACATTTTTGCATGTAGTAAAGTCTATCACATATATCACACACGAAACACAATCTACATAAACATGAAACATGGATTAGTAAGAAACACAGTAGAAGTATCTTCTTTCATAAACAGAGTTGCAAAGGGAAAATATTTTTATCAATACCTTAGCAGCAACATGAACAAAAAAATGATGCAGATTTGACATGATATTTGGTAGAGACTGCAATAGTGCGGAAGCATGGTTTGCAGAATTCCCGTTGGAATCTAACAGCAGCTGTTCCAATTCTTCAATCCACTGCCGGCACTCAACAAGATACTTCTCAAATCTGGAAACTGTTTGCTGTAAAAAGTGAGATGGTTTTTTTGGAAGCCCGTTGTAAAAATCAAAAACTGGAACTACAGAGGTAGCTGTTGGTTGGCCACTGGAAGCTGGCAGAGCTGGTGCTCCGGCAGCCTGAGCTGGTGTAGCAGTAGTTGGAGCAGTCCCAGCACTTTGATGGAGAAACCTGGGGCGTAATATCATGAAAGAACGAACAGCTACCTCTGTGTTACGTAATATATCTTTAACAACCACCATAAGCTCTTGCAGAACTACTTTCTGGCGTTCAATTGCAGTACTGATTCCTCCAAGTTCCTATTAAAATTTCCTAGGACTTTGACCATCATCGCAATCAAGTCACATTTATATGAAACATGAAACAGAAAGATGAATTTCCATGAACATCACATCAAAGATCATTAAACTGCTAAACCTTAAATCAAGATTATAACAATTATTTCTTCGTCACAAGTTTAAAGTCCAAATTGGAAATAAAATAGGCCAGGAAATGAAGTCATCATATTTTCAAACATTCCAATTGGTTAATAGTTTTTCCAATCATTGAATATCTTGCCTGCTAAAAAGCCGCTCTTGAAGCTATTCCTTTAGCCAAATGTACTAAAAAACCACAATAGTTGGAAAATTTTGGATTAATTCAGGCATTTTTCTTATTTTATTTTCCTCTATCAATCACCAGCTAATATTTCATAGCAGTATATCAGATAAAAGTAGCCTATACTATAACAAAACTATTCATAGGAAGAGCATTCTTTGTGAAAAAAGTGGGAAAAAGGTGTTCACAGATATCATTTATCTAGTAGTAAATTTCAGTTCATATTAACATGACGGCATAAAAAAATCACCACATTTTAAGATCAGTAGCGTTTCCTGCCAACTTGATACCAGTGTTTTCAATGTAAAAAAATGCTTTCCAACCTAGATTATCTCAAAGAAAAAATAAAGCAAGAAGATCCTCAAAGTCAGACCTGTACAACGTGACTTGCATCAAGCTCAAACCCCTCATTCAAAACAGATGAATCATAAAGCCGACTACACTGATCTAATCTCTGGCTCTCGTCCCTGTACTCCAATATCCGCTCCCTAAGCATGAAGGACAACTTATGCAGCTTGAAACCCATTAAACAAAACATGGAAAAAAAAGAACTCGAACTCAAATTGTCATACTAACTTCAAAGTTTTTAAAAAAAATAATGCAAATATCAACAAAAACCAGGATGGTTGCTCCATAAAAAGAAAAAAAATCAACCTGGATAAATTAACAAGCAACTTAGGAGGTACAACGAAATTTTGGTAGAAAAATGTTTACTTAAAAATCAAACTAAAAATGGTGAATGCAAAACAAACTAAAAGTACACAAAGCCAAAAAAAAATAGTAAACAATATATTATTGCATTTTATATCCTAAAAGAACGATGACTAATCTCCCACTGCTTAGTTCTACACAAAGAACAATACAGAAAAACAAAATCTTCATCACTGCTTTATCGCACAGTAGCAGTTAAACAAGTCAAGAAATCAAGAGCCAAGCAAAATTAGAGAGTAGTGAAAAAAATTGAACCAAACGTACTCAATTTGCAGTAGAATTTTCTGGGAATCTGGATGAAGATCGGCCCATTTCGTACTATAAGTCGCCAGAGTTTTATCATTGTTGAACAAATACAGCTGCTGGTGCTGCTGTTGCGGCTGTTGTTGCTGAAACTGTTGAGGTTGCTGTTGGAATTGCGATTGTTGCTGTTGTGGGAAGAAGGAGCTGCTTTGCTGAAATGGCTGTAGCTGTTGCTGCTGCTGCTGCGGCTGGAATAATGGCTGCGGGGTTTGTTGTAGCTGGGGAGTTGAAAACAACAAAAAAGACATTTCTGTTGTTTATTTTCTTTCTGCAAATTTTCGATTTACTTTCTTGAGGATTTGGAAGGATACATGTCTTCCGATATGGGGGAAGAAATTCAAAAACCCTCCTTAAAACCCTAGAGAGGGAAAAATGAAGTTTGGGGATTGCAAGACCCGATTTCAGGGGCTATTTCGGAATTGTATAATATGAATTTATTCTATTATTTATTAATTCTCAAACATTATTATTTAATATTGAAAAATTAGTTATAATTTTTAATTTTTCATTATTTTAATATTTTAAATATAAAATACTTTCTAAAAATAAATATAAAGTTAAAATTTAAATAATATAAACAATCTTTAATCTATTTACTATGTAGTAGAAGTTGTCTTTATCTCCATTTTTTATTTAATTCTAGGATTAGAATTATACTCAATGTTTTTTATTGATATATAAATATAATGTGATAGTATATGTAATAATTATACATCTGTTTAATTAGATAATATATAAATTTTATCTATTTTATTTTTTAATGTGATACACATAAATAATAATTTTATTTTGTAAAAATAAAATTAATATTATAATATTATAGTTCATCAAAACTTCTACAATTATGTACTATATGGACTATTAATAATTTATTTTTTTTTAACCAAGCCTCATTTATTTGGTAAGTTTTCAACAAAAAATTAAGTTATGATAATATAATTTATATACTTAACTAATAATTTTAATATGATATTAAAGAAGTAGTTAATCATTACATTCGAGAGAGCTTTGATATTGTTTTATTCTATTTAAAAGTAACCTTTTTTATATTTTCATAAGATATTTTTTACTCCTACATAATTTTGTTCATAAAAAATAATATTTTATGGTAATTATAAATAAAATTGTTCTAACATTAAATCATATTCAGAGGATAAAATTTTAATGTAAATTATTTAATATTTAAAAATACTGATAATTTGTATAATTAATAAATTATTAATTGAGTTCCATTTATATTCTCAATTTTGTAATATTAATTTTTATTCTCATTGTCAATTAAGAAATTACAAAAATATAAGGTTAAATGCATGATAAACCTCTCTATTATTCGCATTTTATTATTTAAGTCCATACATTAATTTTTTAAATAAATACTTATATTTATCCTATTGGCCATCGAAAATTCGAAATAGATATATATATATATATAGACTATATATATGTATATATCAATTGAAAAAAAAAACAAAAACCACCAATTGGTTGTAATCCCAAAATTACAAAAAAAAAATAACTAAAACAAAAAAAAGCATAATGACCGTCAAAAGTTATAAATACATAATTATTTATGTGTGTATATATATATATATATATATCAATAAAAAAAATTAAAAAAATTATATAAACCAAAACCACCAGTTTGTTTTAATCCCCTTTGGCAGCGTTCCTTCATAAAAAAAAAACAAGTGA
Source organism: Carica papaya (assembly GCF_054855325.1). NCBI lineage: Eukaryota > Viridiplantae > Streptophyta > Magnoliopsida > Brassicales > Caricaceae > Carica > Carica papaya. The sequence goes on along the minus strand of NC_142312.1, from coordinate 19,446,983 downwards.
GGAATGTCACTAGTAAGGTATTTAATACCCATGTATTTAATACCCAAATTTAAAATTTAGTTTGAAATTAGTTTTAATATTTTAAAATATATAAAAAAATTATTTATAAATTAATTTATTTTAATTTTTATTAAATTTATATAAAAAAAAATAGATTACGAATGAAATTGAAAATAAATTTTAAAAAAATGAGTGAAAATTTGTGTTCGAAATATGTTTTTAAAAGAAAACTCAAAAATTGGGGATCATAGTACAAATAAAAAAAATTATGTCACATATGATCGACCAGTTAGCAACTCCGACGAACTAAAGCATGCCACGTGGCAAGGTAAGCTGACATCGGTGCCACACAGGCGATCCGCACGCTCCTCGATCAAACGGCCTAGGATTAATATCGCGCGTGTGGACGGCCTGAATTTGTTTTCCCTTTAAATGCGATCGGACAATTGAGATCAAATCGCAATAAACAGTCCAGATTAATTTTCTCCGTAGATGCGATCGGACGGTCAAGATCAAATCGTAATAGACAGTCTATATTCATTTGCTTATTAGGCGCGATCGGACGGATGAAATCGATTTTGGTGGACGACTCAGATCAAAGCAGGATAGGTATAAATGTAACGGCCCCGGAAATTAAAATGAAACGTATATATAAAAATTCTAAGTGCAAAAGCGAAATAAAATATTATGATTAACATCCCTTACACAATAACCAAAACGTATTAAACGTATGAAAGAATAAGCTAACTAAAGTAAATACTAGAAATGAATACTATAAGGAAAACTATAAAATCTTTAGGCATCTACTCACCGTCTTCCTGCGGAACGGGCTCGGGAACCAAGTCCTCATGATCTGAAATAGTTAAGTAAGGAATGAGCTACACTAACCCAGTAAAGACGTCACACTATCTCACTGTCACAGAAGTAAAGGTTGGTAGAAAACAAAAACGACCAATAGAGCATAATTTATAACAAATTCATTTATCAACGATAAAACTCTTTATTGTCCACCTACCTCGGGGAGATTTATGAAAACAACCTATGAAAATAATAATATTATAATATCATGAAATCATACGCACTCTGTACATAACACATGTCATACATTTAATATTTCAATCATCAGGCAACAAATTTTCTTTTTTATCAGTCTACCAGTATCCATAGGGGTCCCCGCTACACGTGAACCATTCACTTTAACAACTTAATTCCAGGGTCATCCCCATACCCCGTCTGGTATAGGCGCCAAAACGATAAACCTCAGTACCCCGTCCGGTATGAGGGTGAAGCAGGCCGTCCCCATACTCCGTCCGGTATGAACGCCAAAACATTTAAAGTCTCCATACCCCGTCCGGTATAAGAGACAACATTTTCGGTAGGATTCCCTATGGACCCGGTCCGTCCACCATCTCCTAGGATATCTAGTGAGGTTGTCGACTTATCCATTTATCAATTCACATATTTTTTCTATTCTTTTCTTAGTTTTTTGTTTCTCACATAATCATGAATATTTAAACCAGTAACGAGCATCCAACAATGTAGGCATATCATCAGATTCACAAAATCAAGCTATAATGAAGTAAACAGTGATTCATGCATTCAAAACCATAGAATAAATAAATAAGATACTATAATGCATTTAAAAACTGTAAAATAACTAAAATAGCAACTGACCGAAAATATATTAGATACGGGCCCCATTAGCAACCTTAATTAATTATACATATTTATTAATTCATAAATTACCATTTTATCATTTATTAAGCTTTAATGTCGTGGTAGGAAATAGGGTGAGAGATCCTTACTTGATCCAAAATCTAAAATCGATTTTTCACTGTACCTACGGGCAGTCCCTAGATTCCCTGAATTTTTCTCCGGAAACTGAAACACACTTCCGGTACCTACACATATCCCCAAAAAATTCCAAATCAGACCCAGGGCCTCCTCGGCCAATTTTGGAATTCCGGCACGGCGGCTCCGCCGCCGCCCAAGGCGACGATCCGCCTCGGGTTGCCTGTTTTCAGCTGTTTCCGACCGAATTCAGCCAAACTAACACCAGTTCCTACAAAGAAACACACGTAGGGCCCTCAGTGGGCCAAAAAAATACAGAAAACTGAGACTTACTGGCGGCGAATCTCTCGAGTGCGATGGCTCCTCCAGTGCGAGTCGCGATTTGGTATTTTGCTCCGGTCAACCTGTAGAGGAAAGGATGGTGGTCACAGTGGCGTAAAAATTACATCGAATGGGAATCGAGAAGGGCCTCATCGGAGACAAAAACTGAGAAAATTCGCGGCGGCGCCGCTGGGCTTCAGCATCATTTTTCGGTCAATTGGCCAGTGGTTTGGCTTCGATTTAGCCACAAGTGGGTTCAGCATCGAAATCTGAGCCAAGAAGAGAAATTTTATCTCGTTTAGTGGCTGAAAAGTGCTCCGGTGCGGCGGTCGGTTCCCCCAACGGCTGAGTTGTCTTCTCCGGCGAGAGCTCTGGCGGCTAGGGTTTGAGATTGGGTGTGGATGAGATTATTTATAACCTTCTCCTTTTAATCTGAGCCGTCCATCATGATTTAATCTGGATTGTCCGATCACGATTAAATTAGGAATGAATTTGGGTCGTTCGTGCGTGATTCAATCTGGGCCGTCCGCATGCGTGAAATTTAGGTCGTCCGCACGCACTTTTGATCTGAGCCATCCGTGCGCGCATGAATGGATCTCAGCCGCCCGATCGCGCGCACGTGGATTGCCCACATGGCTTTGTTCTGCGTGGCCTCCCGCGTCAGTGTCTCTGCCGCGCAGCATGTCCTGGTTGGCCGGGGCTGCTGACCGGGCTGCTGACGTGGTGTAATTTTTTTAAATTGTATTTTGACCCCAGTTTTTTATTTTCTTTTTAAAAACACCCCCAGAATATGAATTTTTACCCTTTTTTTCTAAAATTGTTTTCAATTAAATCTCAAAAATAATTTTATCCATTTTTATCATTATTATTATTTTTATTTCCATTTAATTAAATTAAACTAAATTTAAAATCATATAATTATTACATAATAAATCAATTATAAAAATTAAAATAAAATAAAATAGAAATAATTCCGATAATAATAATAATAAAAGAATTAGGGTGTTACAATTCTCCCCCCCTTAAAGAAATTTGGTCCCCCAAATTTGCCTCTTACTCCTAGTCGAACAAATTGAGATACTACGCTCTAAAGTCTGATTTTACCTCCCAGGTAGCCTCCCTTGGCGTGTGGTTCTGCCACACGACCTTTACAAATGATATTTTTTGGTTGCAGAGTATTCTGCTCTTTCGGTCCGTGATACCGACTGGTACTTCCTCATAAGACAAGTTCTCTTGGAGTGGAAGCGGTTTATGAGCCAAGACATAAGAGGGGTCCGGGTTGTACTTACGTAACATGGACACATGGAACATATTGTGGACCTTGGAGAGCTTCTAAGGCAGTGCTAGTCTGTAGGCGGTAGTACCAATCCTGTCTAAGACTTCAAATGGTCCAATAAATCGGGGGTTTAGTTTTCTCCTCCTGCTGAACTTATTAATTTTCTTGAAATTAGTGACATTAAGGAACACCCGGTCGCCTTTCTCAAACGCTAAATCTCTCTTCCGTGTGTCCGCATAACTCTTCTACCTGCTCTAAGCCGTCTGAATGTTCTTTCTGATTTTAACTATTTTAGACGTGGTCTCCTCCACCAACTCCGGTCCGAATAATTTTCTATCGCCCACTTCTTCCCAACAAATCGGTGATCTGCATGGGCGCCCATATAACGCCTTATACGGAGCCATGTCAATGCTCGCTTGGTAGCTGTTGTTGTAGGCAAATTCTATTAGGGGTAGATGGTCGTCCCAATGGCCCCCAAAGTCAAAGACACAAGCTCGAAGCATATCCTCAAGTATACAGATTGTCCTTTCTGATTGTCCATCAGTCTGAGGATGGAAGGCAGTACTGAGAGACAGCTTTGTTCCCATGGCCTACTGAAAGCTACTCCAAAACCGAAAAGTGAACATGAGGTCCCTGTCGGATACCACTGTCACTGGAACTCCATACAATTTGACTATTTCTCGGATATACATTATTGCCAACTTGTCCAAAGGATCGGTCATCCTGATGGCTAGGAAGTGGGAAGACTTGGTAAGCCGATCAACAATTATCCAGATGGCGTCATGTCCTGAGCGTGCCTTGGATAATCCTGTTTTGAAGTCCATGGTGATATCTTCCCACTTCCACTTCGGGATCGGTAAAGGCTGAAGTAACCCGCCTGGGCGTTGATGCTCTGCCTTGACCTGCTGACATACCAAGCATTTAGATACAAAGTCAGCTATGTCCCTCTTCATCCCATTCCACCAAAACCTGGGTCGCATGCTTTGGTACATTTTGGTACTTCCAGGATGCATAGCAAACTTCGAGTTATGGGACTCTGTCATGATGTCTCTCTTTAACTCACTGTCGTCTGGGACACACACCCTGTCCTGGAACTAGAGTAACCCATCGGCAGAGACTCAGAATTCTGAGCTCACTCCCTGTTCTGCATCAATCTTGCGGGCTACTAAGGCGGGGTCGACTGACTGGGCTTCCCTTATTCTCTATATTATCTCGAGCTAGACGGTCAGACGGCCTAAACATTCGACTCTCTTCAGGTCCTGAAGTTGAACCTGTTGTGTGGCCCCAATTTTCCTGCGTTCTGAAACCATCAAATGGGCTAAGATACTTGCACTTTTCCTGCCGAAAGCATCTGCCACCACGTTGCCCTCACCCGAATGGTACAAGATATCACAATCATAGTCTTTAAGGAGTTACATCCACCTTCTCTGACGCATGTTGAGATCCTTTTGAGTGAATATGTATTTTAAATTCTTATGATCGGTATAGATCTGAAAGGTCTCTCCGTATAAATAATGGTGCCAAGTTTTCAAGGTGTGTATGATTGCGGCAAGTTCCAAGTCATGGGTGGGATAATTCTTCTCATGATTCTTTAACTGTCTGGACCCATAGGCTATGACCTTCCTATGCTGCATTAGGACACAACCCAGGCCTAGATAGGAGGCATCACTATAAACTGTATATCCCCCCGATCCACTCGGTAAAGCCAGTACGGGTGCAGTGGTCAACGGCTCTTTTAATTCTGAAAAACTTCTCTCACAGTCCTCATTCCACTCAAACTTGGCATTCTTCTTTGTGAGTCGGGTTAGGGGAGCCGCTAGACTAGAGAATCCTTCGATGAACCTGCGGTAATAACCTGCCATTCCTAGGAAGCTACGGATTTCCTTAACTGATGTCAACTTCTCTTAGCCAAGTACCACTTTAACCTTTTCGGGATTCACTGATACTCCTTCCTTCGATATGATGTGTCCTAGGAATGCGGTCTGCTCAAGCCAGAATCCACACTTGCTCTACTTTGTATATAACTTCTTTTTTCTGATGACCTACAAAACTTGGGCTAGATGGTGAGCATGCTCTTCTCTGTTTTTTTAGTAGACCAAGATGTCATCGATGAACACGATAACAAATTAATCCAAGAATTCTCTGAAGACCTTGTTCATCAGATCCATAAAGATGGCCCGGGCGTTGGTTAGCCCAAATGGCATGACCAGGAACTCATAGTGTTCGTACCTAGTTCGAAAGGCCGTTTTGGGGATGTCTTCTGTTTTTATTTTCACCTGATGGTAATATGATCGCAGGTCTATTTTGGAGAAGACCTGCATACCCTGCAGCTGATCGAATAGGTCATCAATTCTGGGAAGGGGATATTTGTTCTTGATTGTGACCTTGTTCAATCCTCTGTAATCAATACATAGTCTCAACGTTCCATCTCCCTTCCTAGAAAAAGTGACTCCGACACCCCAAGGAGACACACTGCGTCTAATAAAACCATTATTTTATAATTCAGGGATCTGTTTCCTCAGCTCTTCCATCTCAACGCGGCTCATGCGGTAAAGAGCAACCGAAATGGGCTGGGTGCCTGGTTGTAGGTCTATAGTGAACTCAACTTCCTTATCCACTTGCAGTCCGAGTATTTCTTCCGAAAACACATATGAAAAGTCTCGAACTACCGGAATCTTTTGGATACAAATTTCCTGCTTGGGCTTGCCTAGTTAGAGAAATCAGTAAGGTTAAAGTACTTGAAAATTAAGGAAACTTTCCATCAAAAAATAAGTACTAAATAATTTTATTAATTTGTAAATGGCTCCTCATTAGGAGGATTGAATACAACCTTCTTGTTAAAGCAATCTATGGTGGCGTGATATAATGCTAGCCAATCCATCCCTAAAATTACATCAAAATCCCCCGTGTCTAACCCTATTAGGTCTACACTCAGTTTCCTATTTGCTATCTCTACGGCACAAGCCCTGTAAATAACTTCCCCTAATAGTGTTTCACCCCCAGCAGTAGACACAAAAAATATTGAATCAAGTTTATCAAGTGATACATTAAGTTTGGATGCAAAAATATGTGAAACAAATGAATGCGATGCACTAGTGTCAAATAAAACGTGAGCAATATGGTTACAGATAGTGTACATACCTTGTACCACGTCTGGGTCGGCATCAGCATCCTGTTGTGTGAGATTGTATACCTTGCCCTGAATAGGAGGTCTTCCTTAGTTCTGGTTCCTCGGGCATTCTCTCGCATAGTGCTGGGCACTACCACATATGCTACAGGTGTTGTTGAGGCGATAGCATAGTCGGTCCCCGTGATCCCTGCCGCAGTGCTAACAGATCTTGCCACGTGTTGTCCTTGGAGCCTGAGGGTGAGCCTGGATCGCCAGTCTGGGCCTCTTATTTTGTTGGACAGGCGCAGTAGGTGCTGGTCTGCGAAGTGGAGCTGAGGGTTTGTGACTCCCTGCTGACTGAGGAAGGGTGTTGAAACTCCTCTCCACGATCTGCGCCTTTGCCAGAACGGCTGAATATGTCTTGAGCTCTAATACCAATAAGTGATGCTTGATCTTTGGGCAGATGCCCCACTAGAACCTCTTAGCCTTCCTGCCCTCATCTATCAATGTCTTAAGGGAGTAGCCCAACTCTAGAAACTTACGAGCATATTCCGTTACCGTCATGTTTTCCTAGACCAGCTGGACAAACTCCATCTCCTTTAGATGTCAGATGTGCTCTGGGAGGTACTCCGCATGAAAGGCTGCTAAGAACTGCTCCCAAGTGATTGGTGTAGGCAGGGTGGTCTGCTTGAGCTCCCACCAACAACCTGCTTCCCCCACCAGCATGTAGGAAGCAAGGGTAACCCTTTGCTTGGGAACCACTCCTAAGGTCTTGAAAGCCTTCTCTGTCTCCGCCAACCAGTACTGGGCATCTTCAAAAGAGGACTCCATTGCAAAAGTGGAAGGGTTCAGTCTCCTGTACCTCTCTACATAGCCCGGGTCAATCAGGGAAGGAGCTGAGTCCCGTGGAAGAGGGACTGGGCCGGGTTGAGGATAGACTGGGGGGCCCTGTGGTGGCACCTACTGATATAATGGGGGCACTAGATTGTTCTGTGGTGGTACCAAGCAGTATTGTGGCTGGGGCACCGGATTATACTGCGGCGGTTGTGCTGGGTGGTACTGTGGAGGAGTAGGCTCGTGCTGGGGTGACTTGAGATCCGCTCGTTGTAGCGGTGGCTCAACCTGTTGTAGTGGGGGAGGGTCGAAAACTCTTTTCTCTCCTCTCGACCTTGCTGAGCAACAATGATCCTTTCTAGCATCTTAAATATTCTGTCCACATCTTTCCGAAGCGAATCATCCGGGGCTGCTCGGTTTAGTGGGGGTCTTCTTCTCGTCATCTCTCTGCACCTGCATTTCACAAGGAAGGGTTGAGTAACGATTAATTGGTTGGTATTTCTCTAAGTATTATTGTGTAAGGGACGAGTCCGAGGAACGCGGCTCTGATACCAACTGTAACGGCCCCGAAAATTAAAATGAAACATATATATAAAAATTCTAAGTATGGAAGCGAAATAAAATATTATGATTAACATCCCTTACACAATAACCAAAACATATTAAATGTATGAAATAATAAGCTAACTAAAGTAAATACTAGAAATGAATACTATAAGGAAAACTATAAAATCTTTAGGCATCTACTCGCCGTCTTCCTGCAGAACGGGCTCGGGAACCAAGTCCTCCTGATCTGAAATAGTTAAGTAAGGAATGAGCTACACTAGCCCAGTAAAGACGTCACACTATCTCACTATCGTAGAAGTAAAGGTTGGTAGAAAACAAAAACGACCAATGGAGCATAATTTATAACAAATTCATTTATCAATGATAAAACCCTTTATTGTCCACTTACCTCGGGGAGATTCATGAAAACAACCTATGAAAACAATAACATTATAATATCATGAAATCATTCGCACTCTGTACATAACACATGGCATACTTTTAATATTTCAATCATCAGGCAACAAATTTCATCTTTTATCAACCTACCAGTATCCATGGGATCCATAGGGTTCCCCACTACACGTGAACCATTCACTTTAACAACTTAATTCTAGGGCTGTCCTCATACCCCGTCTGGTATGGGCACCAAAACGATAAACCTCAGTACCCCGTCCAGTATGAGGGTGAAGCGGGTCATTTTCATACCCCATCTGGTATGTGCGCCAAAACATTTAAAGTCTCCATACCCCGTCCGGTATGAGAGACAACGTTCTCGGTAGGGTTCCCTATGGACCCGGTCCGTCCACCATCTCCCAAGATATCTAGTGAGGTTGTCGACTTATCCATTTATCAATTCACATATCTTTTCTATTCTTTTCTTAGTTTTCTGTTTCTCACATAATCATGAATATTTAAACCAGTAATGAGCATCCAATAATGCAGACATATCATCGGATTTACAAAATCAAGCCATAATGAAGTAAACAGTGATTCATGCATTCAAAACCATAGAATAAAAAAATCAGATACCATAATGCATTTAAAAACTGTAAAATAACTAAAACAGCAACTAACCAAAAATATATCAGATCCGGGCCCCATTAGCAACCTTAATTAACTATACATATCTATTAATTCATAAAATACCGTTTTATCATTTATTAAGCTTTAATGCCGTTATAGGAAATAGGGTGAGAGGTCCTTACTTGATTCGAAGTCTAAAATTAGTTTTTTACTATACCTACGGGCAGTTCCTAGATTCCCTGAATTTTTCTCCGGGAACTGAAACACACTTCCGGTACCTGCACATGTCCCCAAAAAACTCCAAATCAGACCCAGGGCCTCCTCGGCCAATTTTAGAATTTCGGCACGGCGGCAATCCGCCTCGGTTTGGCTGTTTTCGGCTGTTTTTGGTCGAATTCAGCCAAACTAGCACCAGTTCTTGCGAAGAAACACACGTAGGGCCCTCGATGGGCCAAAAAATACAGAAAATCAAGACTTACCGGCGGCGGAGCTCTCGGGTGCGGCGGCTCCTCCTGCGCGAGTTGCAATTTGGCATTTTGCTCCAATTAACTTGTAGAGGAAAGGATAATGGTCACAGTGGTGTAAAAATTACATCGAACGGGAATCGGGAAGGGTATCATCGGAGATAAAAATTGAGAAAACCCACGGCGGCACTACTGGGCTTCAACGACGTTTTTTTGCCAATTGGTCAGTGGTTTGGCTCCGATTTGGCCACAGATGGGTTCAACATCGAAATCTGAGCCAATGGGAGAAATTTTACCTCGTTTGGCGGCCGAAAAATGCTCCGGTGCGATGGCGGGTGGCGGCAGTCTGTTCCCCCAGCGGCTGGGTTGTCTTCTCCAACGAGGGCTCTGGCGACTAGGGTTTGAGGTTGGGTATGGATGAGATTATTTATAATCTTCTCCTTTCAATCTGAGCCGTCCATCATGATTTAATCTGGGCCGTCCGATCGCGATTAAATTGTGAATGAATCTAGCCCATCCATCGCGATGCGATATGGGCCGTCCATGCGTGATTTAATCTGGGCCATCCGCACGCGTGAAATCTAGGCCGTCCACACGTGCTTTTGATCTGGGCCATCCGTGCACGCAGGAACGGATCTCAGCCATCCGATCGCGCGCACGCGGATCGCCCACGTGGCTCCGTTTCGTGTGGCCTCCAGCATAAGCGTCTCTGCCATGCGGTGTGTCCTGGTTGGCCGAGGCTGCTGACCGGGCTGCTGTTGTGGCACAATTTTTTAAAATTGCATTTTGACCCTCGATTTTTGACTTTCTTTTCAAAAACACTCCCAGAATCCGAATTTTCACCTCTTTTTCTCAAAATTATTTTCAATTAAATCCCAAAAATAATTTTACCCGTTTTTATCATTATTATTATTTTTATTTCTATTTAATTAAATTAAACTAAATTTAAAACCATTACATAATAAATCAATTATAAAAATTAAAATAAAATAAAATAAAAATAATTCAAATAATAATAATAAAAAAAGAATTAGGGTGTTACAATAAATACCTCGCATCAGATGGGAATCTAAACCCTAGTCGCCAACCCCTGCCGGAAAAGAAGAACTAGACGCTGGAAAAGAAAGTCGACCGCCGACTGCCATCGCACTAGAGCCATCGTCGACTACCAAAAGAGGTAAAAATTTTCCCTACTCACTCGAAATTTGATTACGAGCACCCCCATGGCCAAATTGGAGCAAAAGGGAAAGTAAGTGAGCTGAAAACTGCGGATGAAACTCGGCAGAGCTGCTGCAGCCAAAGTCCCAAAACTCCTCCGATGAGCCCCTTCTCGATTCCCGTTTCACGTAATTTTTTTATCATTGTGTTCACCATCTTTTTCTGTGCAGGTTGGCCGAAGAAAGAATTTCAGCCGCGAAGGAGAACTGGCGAAGCCGCTATACTCAGAGGTTCCCCCGCCGGTGAGTTCAGTTTTCTATGACTTACTGGCCAACCAAGACCCTTGACGTATTTTTCTACAGGGATATGACCAAAACCTCCCAAAAATTGGTCAAAACTTGCTAGGCTGAGGCAAACTGCTATCGTGGGTGGCAGAATCGGTGTCGCCATGCCGGAACCCCGAAATTAGCTGAAACAAATTTTGGATACCAATTTTGGATTCATATGGTATTTTAGGTATGTGACAAGTGTTTTGAATTCCGCAGAGATAACTTAAAAACTCCGGTACCTGTTAGAAAGTGTAGTAGATAACGCGACATCTCGAAATACCGATCCAGATAAGGATCCTTCACTCTTTTCTTCGTTACGACAAATTGAGGCTTAATAATTAATAATTATGTATTTTTATAAAAAATTAAATAAACTTAAAAATAATTATAGATCATTAGTGGAGCCGAAACCGATTAGTTCATGGTCGTTTCGATTTTCTATTTATTTTTCTGTATTAGCTATATTTGGTTAATATTATACTGTGCATAACTCAACTGATAATTTTTATGGTCTTTTTGGTTATTTGTTATTTATTTCTCCTTCATTGTATGCTAGTATTTCGGCCATTGACTATTTGGCTATGTTAACCTATATTATTATTTAAGTAAACCGTGAATGTGAAATGAGATATGGTTAATGCATGCTTGATTGTTATATTGATGGAAATCTGTATGAAAAAGACTTACTAGGTACTCAGGAAAGGGCAGATGAACCCAGTACATAAGCAACCCTACCGTGAACGTTGCCTTAGTCACACAGGATTGGAAAGTCCCTTACCAGTAAGATTTGCGATATATGGTTCACTCTCATACCGGACGGGGTATCGAGATGATGGAATGTTTAGCGTCCATTATCGGACGGGGTATGAGGACGACATGTTAATTGTTTAATTGGATATTGGATTCACGAGTAGGAGGACATCCCTATAGACCCGCAGGGGTACCGATAAGTCAGTAAAAATATAAAATGATCATTTCTTGTTATCTTATATGTGATAAATAATAATGCATGAATATGAATTTTCATAAGTTATTGTTGTAAAAGACTTGTTACACGAATATAAAATAAATAATTTTCTTTATAGTAAATGAATTTACATTAAATTAAGGGCTCTATTGATTGTTTTTCTTATTTTTACCAATCTTCAATTTTCCGTATCTGTGATTAGTGTGATATTCTTACTGGGTTAGTGTAGCTTAACCTTTCATTAGCTACTTCAGATCAATAGGACTAATATCTATATCTCGATCAACAAGAGAATTGTGAATAGTTCATCATCCGAACTCCCTTCAAAAGCTAATGAAGATCGTCCTAGGATGCTCAGTTATCTATTTTTCATTTATTTCTTTAATTTTCGTTTGTTATTTTAGAATGGACATTCATGTAGTCTTATTGGGCATTATAAATTATTGTATAAGAAATGTAAACCTTAACTCTATTATTTCACTTTCGCATTTAATTTATGACTTTATTTCCTTTGAAGTTCTGAGCCTTTACAGTATGTAGAGTAAACTTTGAGAATAAGGAGAAGGGTTTCAACTCCTTAATGGGGGGGTCTTAATTTTTTTTTATTTTAAAAATGTTTTAGCTATTTATTTATGAATAAAAATAAAAGCATATATTAAAGTATAATAAAATAAATTACATTAGAAGCATGAATATTGAGTTTGAGGTGGCATCCACATGGATGTCAGAGTGGAAAAAAATGTGCTCTATTGCCACATCATGCTATATGAGCAATGACATAACATTAGCTTATCGGGGACTTAATTTATTATTATGCTATAAGGGTTATTAAATTTTTTTTGAAAATATAATTACCTATATAGACAAAAAAATTATTGTAAATACTTAAGTCGAAAAAATAAGAATATACAGGGGTTATTATATATTTAAGTCCAATAACATATGACTCAAAGTAACGTATGATAATTTTGATTTCATATCTTTTTCCCTTATTGAGTTTGCGATAAAAAATAGTCTCAATTTTTAAGAGTGTCTAATTATGTTTATTATATTCTAGTATTTGTTAAATATGGTTTGTGTAATTGTCTTTTGTATGTTTCTTTTTTTTCCCCCTTACTTTATATGTTTTCTTTTTCCTTCTCGTGTTTTGTGGTTATATGGGTCAGTGTTTGCTACCAATGCAGGGGGTTTGGCATTTTTTGTTTCCATGTTATGCATGTTTTCAATTGGATGCAATGGCCTCCAATGTTCCTTGATTGAAAATGAATGAGAAGTTTTAGAGTTATCATCTAACACCTTACAGGGAAAATAAATTGGTATGAGCAGGTTTTTTACCTTGTGGGCAAACTGTATACTGAAAGAAAAATCAATACATAAATAGTTTTTGAAAACCAAGAGAGAAACTTGGTGCTAGAGTTTGGGAAAAATCTATCTCTTTCGATTTTTATAGCGAGAGATAGATGATCATGATGCAAAGGGGATCTAACTTTGGCACTTTAAAAAGATAGACTTTTGCTTACATAAAATACAAAAAAAATGAACACCTAACTAGTATGCAATGTGTTCTTACAAAAATATGGGCTCAAGTTTATGATTTATCGTCTAAATTGATGACGAAGGAAGTGGTTCAAAGTTGTGGGAGGAAAATGGGAGTGTTGGTTTGAATTAATAATTCGACAGATGGAGGCAGTTCCTTTGTTTTTAAGAATTAAAGTTGCTCGGATGTGAAAAAACTAGTGTTGTATTGAACTCAAATTAAAGTTAAGGATTTGGTGTAATGAGTGTCATTTGAGTATAAAATATTACCAACTTTTTGTTACCACTACAAGCACGTCAATCACACAAAAGATTACCAGCTTTTTTACCACTAAAAATACATGGGCCATACATTATGTGACTGTGGTGCTTAGGATGACATAGATGATTGGATTTTGGTGGATGCATGATTTTTTGATGACTCATGCATAGTGTCCATTAGGATGAAAAAGATTCAAGGATAGAGCATGATGTCGATGAAAAAGAAGGTGGAATTGTTGGCGAAGATGACAATTATAGAGGAGAAAAAAGATATTTTTTACTTAAGTGCTATAAAGGTAAAAAAGATTTTATAGAAAACGGGGAAGATCATCTTGGAACTCATATTGGTAGTTTTAAGTCAGCATAACGAAAATTTTGTTTCTACCTTGGTAGGAGTTTCATAAAAGGTAATGGAGGAGATGATGAAGGCTAAAGAGAAAATGATATATAAAGAACACTGTGTAGAGCCTAATTACATGTCTAACATTCCCAAGTTTATACAAGCCAACACCAGCACGCACATCCAAAAGTTATCTTATTGGATCTGTTGAAGGCTCAAAAAATGGATTGACAAGATTTAACTCCATATCATGTTACTCAACAGCCCATGTTCCATAAGACTCAAAACCCCAACCATACCAATCAAGGTTGCTAATTCAAATCCACCTCAATGTATATAAAATAATCCAATAACAAAAACCTAAAGATAAAAGAAATGAGAGAGAAAAAATATGACATTGTAATCTTAGAAAGGCACTCTACATAGAGAAGCAAATGAGATGATAGAGGATTCACATACTTTGCACCATGGAGCTAAAATTTGGAGATCTAACAAAATTAGGTAAATGTCTTAAGCTGGAGTAACTTAATTAGACAACAAAATTAGGAAAAAGATAGATTGATTGAAGATAAAGAAGACATTCAACTAGAGGTAAAGAGGAACCCTACAAAACATTAAATAAGTCATGAGATGATGGGTTTGATTTAAAATATTTTACTTATATTTATAAGGACGAAGATTGCTCAAGAACCTCGCAGATAGCAATGACTATTATGCTGGAATTATTAGGGGCTTGAAAGGGTTCCAACAATTAAAACACTATAAGGAATAATTTAATCTATGTTCTCCGTTTTGGTTTTCCAAATAAATGTTAAAATGCAAGAATTATAAGTTGTAGCGCCCGGACCGAGGAGGGAAAAAAAAAAAAAAAAAAAAAACCACGTCGGCAGCCACGTCAGCAGTCCCGGCCAACCGGGACCTGCCACGTGGCAAAACCACGTCGTTCCAAAAAGGGCCACATTGGCGATCCGCGTGGGCGCGATCGGACGGCCCAGATCAAACGTGCGATCGGACGGCCCAGATTTAAACGCACGGACGGCCCAGATTTAATCAAAAACGGACGGCCCAGATTAAAACAAAATGGACGGCTGAGATCAAAAGGCAAGGGGTTATAAATAGAACCCCCACACCAGACCACAAACCCTAGCCGCCTGCCACTCGCCGGAGAAGACGAACCAAAAGCCGGCCGCCGCCGCACCGGAGGAACTTCCGACCGCCGATCGAGGTAAATTTCGTACCCCCGACTCGTTTTTCCACGCTGATTCCTCCTGTGGCCAAATCGGAGCCAAAATCCCGGCCAAACGGTCGTAATGCACGGCCGAAGCCCAGCGGCGCCGCCGCGCCCTTCTCGGTTTTTGCCTCCGATGAGGCCCTTCCCGGCCTCCGTTTGATGCAATTTTTATATCACCGTGATCACCACTCTTTTCTCTACAAGTTGACCGGAGCCGAATCACCAAAACACGAACCTCGCCAGAGAACCGCCGCACCCGAGAGCGCCGCCGCCGGTAAGCTCCGTTTTTCCGTAATTTTTTGGCCCCCCGAGGGCCCTAGGGTTGTTTTCTCGCAGGGACCGATGCGAGTGTGGCCGAATTCTGCCGAAAACAGCCAACCCGAGGCGAATCGCTGCCGCCAGAGGCGGCGCCGTCGCCGGAGCACGGCGGAGCCGCTGTGCTGGAGTTGCGATTTGGGCCGAAAGGGGCCCTGGGCCTAATTTGGGATTTTTTGGAACACGTGCAGGTACCAGTAGTGCGTTTCAGTTCCCTGAGGAAAATTCAGGAAAAATTAGGGACAGCCTGCAAGCGCACTGTGAAGCCGTGTTCGGATCCCGAAACGAGTAAGGACCCCTCACTCTATTTTCTATCACGGTTTTAAAGTCCAATAAATGATAAAACGGTTTTTCATGAATCAACGAATGTGTGAAATTGCTTAAGGTCGCTAATGGAGCCCGAGTCTAGTGTGTTTGTCGGTTAACTGTTATTTGGCATGTTTTACAGTTTTAAATGCAGCATGAGGTTCGATGTTTTCATTTTATAGTTTCGTGTGCATATTTTACTGTTTTATTGATTATGGATTGAATGACCGGGATATTGATGCTATATGTTGTCTGTTTGGCATAAATTATCGTTTTCTTGTTTGTATGTGATTGATAATGCTGACTGAGGGAAAAGGAGAATGAAAGATTATGTGAATGGAAATTGTATAATGTGTTCAGCCTGACTAGATATCCTAGGAGATGGTGGACGGACCGGGTCCGTAGGGAACCCTACCGGGATTGTGGTCTCCCATACCGGACGGGGTATGGAGATCTTATGTGTTTTGGCGCCCATACCGGACGGGGTATGGGGACGGCCCGTTTCATCCTCATACCGGACGGGGTAATGAGGTTTATTGTTTTGGCGCCCATACCGGACGGGGTATGGGGACGGCCCGTTTCACCCTCATACCGGACGGGGTAATGAGGTCTATGGTTTGGCGCCCATACCGGACGGGGTATGGGGACGGCCCTGGAATATGATTTCAAGTGTTAAGGATTAACGGGTAGCGGGACCCCGATGGATCCCCATGGATACTAGTGGGCTGGTGAATTAGGAAAATATGTTGTGTAACGATTGAATTACGAAAAGTGTGATAGGTATTATGTTATACAGTTCATATATATGTTTTCATGATGATGATGATGTTATTGCTTTCGTATATCGTTTTATGAATTTCACCGAGGTAAGTAAATGGTAAAGGTTTTATTTTCGATAAAAGGATTTGTTGTAAATTATGCTCCATTGGTCTTTTTGTGTTTTCTACCCACCTTTACCTCCGTGACGGTGAGATATCGTGATGTCTTTACTGGGCTAGTGTAGCTCATTCCTTATTTAATCATTTCAGATCAAGAGGACATCGTTCCCGAGCCGATTCCGCAGGAGGACGACGAAGGGGACGCTTAAAGACTCCATAGTCACATTCGTAGTTTTTACTTTCAAGTTTCTCCTTTAGGTAGTATAATCTTTTATATTTTGTGAGCACGTTTCGGTTTCAGTGTAAGGGATGTTATTCAAATTTTGACATCGCTTCCGCATTTGATATTTTTGAATATAAAATTCCATTTTAAATTTCCGGGGGTGTTACATAAGATCAGTTAAGATTCAAAGATTGATGTTTTATGAATTGTCAACTCTTTCTTACAAAAAAAAAAAGAATGTTGTTTAAGTGTTACATGGACTAATGGAACTTATGTGGGGGTTAAATTAAGTTTAATTCATCATATTGATATGATTATGTTCAATAGAAATGGTGTTGTATGGCATTGCACTAGAATTTACGGGCAACATAAGTCATACATGAAGAGCATAAAATGAGCATAACATGAGAATTAATGACAAATTTGAAACAAGAATGTAACATTCCTTCGACGATAAGAGGTGATCCAAATTACAAGCTGCTATAAATAATAAGTTTGGATGAGGAGAGACAAAATCTTGACAACCTTATACTGAACATACATATTTTATAATTATGGACTTATAAACCTTCCGCACATTGCTTATAAATATAGATTGCGTAATTATAGGAAATAAGTTAAGAATGTATAAAAGAGCCGCAATAGCTTCTAGAAACTTTTAAGTGGCTAGCTTTATTTCTCATACTTTTTCAATGTCATTTTTCCAATTTGTTACAGTCACAAAGTACAAGTATGAATAGAATATTATTTTACTGAAACATTCTGGTTAAAGGAAAAAACTTTTTTGGGAAATCATTAGAGTGGTTTGGGCAAACCACTAAGACAATAAGAGGCAAAAATTTCAAAAGTGGGATATGATTATAGTGGAATTTATAAATCATAAAATTAGGAGGACGAAAACATATTGGTCAAACTCTTAGAGATAGATAAATTGGAGGACAATATAAAGTTGATTAAGGATTTTGAATCTCTTTGTTCTTTATCTTGAAATTTATACTTGGAGAGGAATTTTTTGAAGTAATCTTTTGAAAACCTTTTGGACTTTTAAGATTGTTCATCTGTTTGTGTTTTGAACAATTTTGAAGAGAAAAAAATCAAAATTTTCAAGCGAAAGCTCTTTACTTACTTTTAAGCCTTAATTTTTGAATATTTTTGTTCTTTGCTTTGAAATATATTCTTTGAAAGAGATTCTTGAGGTAAACTTCTAAAAGTCTTTAGCTTGTTTATTGTTATTCATTTATTTGGTTTTCATCAAAATTTTGAGAGATTTAAGAATAAAAAACTGGATTTATTTTCTTTTTTTAAAAAAAAAAAATCTCTTATATTCTCTTTGAGCTTTAACTTGAATACCTACATTTGATAAGAACATTTTTGAGATTTTATTCTTTCACATACTTATAGTTTAAAGAGAAATATTTATTCTCGAAGAATAATCTTGAGCTAAACTCTTCAAAAATAAATTTCTTGAGTTAAATCTTGAAAAAAAAAATATTTCCTTCCATGTTTTTTTATAAGAGGAAATGTGGAAAACTTCTAGAGATTTAAGTGTTTGAAAAAACACTTTCAAATGAAGTTAAACGCCTTAAACAAGTCTTTAGTTTCTAAATAAAGGTGTGAGAAATCTCTTAGAAGTTGACTGTTTGACAGAAACATTAAAGGAGTAAATCTCGACACTAAGATAAATAAGCATTTGAAAGAGGTAAAGTTAGATACATGAAAAACAAATATTTTCAAGATAGTGAAAATACTCAAGTGGTTGACTTAAGAAGACAACATAAATACACATGGGTGGTCGAATTTGTAAAAAAAAAAAAAAAGAATCGAGTTTGCAATATCTCTTCCTTTATCTCCTTTATTTATGCATTATACTTTATTTATAAATCTTTAATTAATATTTACTTATGCGATTAAGTTATTTTTTCTTTTGAGTTACTATTTTAACATTTATAGTTTGTTGAAAGCTTTAAATATATTATCATAAACTTTAGAGACTCTTGATGTGACTTGAATTTTGGGAATATCTTATCTATATTATGGAGGATATTTGATATTTATCATAATGGGTATTTTTGTATATCTTGGAGATATTTTATATTTATCATGAGCAATAATTTATGTATATTTTAGAGAATTTTTGTTTGAAAAAATTCTACTAGTCTCTATATATATATTTGCTAACCTATTAAAGATGTACTCTCAATTGATCATAGTAGAATACTTTCTTGTAGGTTTTGCCCGCGGATATAGACCCACTGTTGAACTATGTTAAAACTTTGTGTTATTTTTTATATACTTTACTTTGTTATGATTGTGTGCATTTTAAGGATTTATTTTCCAAATAAATGGTATCAGAGCTTAAGTTAAAGAGAAAAAACCATATCAGTTAGAGAGAAAAAAAATTAGGAAGACTAAATACAAATGCAACAACTGTATTTTTTGTTTCTTCCCTCAAGAGTAGCACCGCAATAGCAGCTCAGATCGCAACGACGATGACTATTGATAGAACCGTTCTCATATATCGAGCAACCAGGTGGAAGAAATCGACTGTGCACATTGCTTAGAGAAGAAAGATAGACACGATGTCAGATATGGTCTGTCCATAGAGCGTAGGAGTGCACACGAATGGAGAAGAAGAACCAACATGTGACAGTGAGGTGAAAGAAGGCAGAGTGGTGCGCAACCGGTTCTGCACACGGTGGAGACGAATATCAGCCCGCGAAGGCCAGATCTAGTTATTGGTGCATTGGGTCTGTCTGAGAAGGAGGAACAACGCATTTTTTGTGCAAGTTTCACTAGATCCATGCCGGATATAAACTTGCAGACAGTTTCTATGGTGATTTTTAATGAAATTGCGGTGGTATGTGGTGGTTCAGCAACTGCACGTGGGTGCTTCATTAGTTATATGCAATAGTTTTTTACGTGGTAGTGCTTCCCTGTGAGTGGGTTTTTTGTTTTCCAACAATGGTATTTTTCTTTATTTATTTTTTATGCATAGTCCAAGGATTCAAGATGACATACACAAAGTATAAAATAGCTAAGTTTAATGATAGAACGAGTTTTAGTCTCCAAAAAATTCGAATAAGATCGTCCCTCGTTTATACAGTTTATGGAGGGCAATTGAAAGAAGATTTCCTGAGGGTATGAGAGAGTCGGATAAGCATATCTGCAGGATAGAGCCTTATGTGTGATTTTATGAGTGTGAATGATAATGTTATGCGAGAAATTGCTGGAGATATTTCAACTTCAATTGTGTGAAAACAATTAGAAGAGTTATACTTTGTAAAATAGTGACAAATCACCTTTATTTGAAGGAAATATTGTACAATATAAGAATGAGCGAAAATAAGCTCATTAAACAACATCTTGATGAGTTTAATTACATAATTATGGACTTGAATAACATAGGTATTAAGATTGATAATTAGGATCATACATTAATTGTATTGTGTTCATTACCATCTTCGTATGAGACTTTTATTGATATTCTATTGTATACGAAAACTAGTATTTCACTAGATGATGTTAGTAAAATACTAAAATAAAAAAAGTTGAAAAAGAATTTTCCAAAGCATAAAACAGAAGATGAAGATTTGGTAAGTAGGAGAAGAGTATAGAGAAAGGCTATATCAAAATCTAGAGGTAAAAAGAAAAACTATTTTGAGTGTAGGAAAGCTAGTCACTTTAGGAGATATTGTCTTAGGCTAAAGAGAGGAAAATAACAAGAGAGTTCTATTAATATAGTTTGACATGGATAAATTTGATAATAGTAATAACAGTACTGGGGTAGTTCTATCTGTGAATTCGGATCACTGAAAGAATTCATAGATTCTTGATTCTTGTGCTATATTCCACAAGTGTCCTCATAGACATTAATTTACTACTTACAAGAAAATGAGTGGTATTACATATATGGGAGATAACAGTTTGTTGACTGTACCTGATATTGGTAATATCCAATTAAGAATGTTTGATGATATCATTAAAACTATTGAGTATTAGCATGTTCCTCAAATGAAGAGGAATCTAATATTTCTTTCTACATTGACGTCTTGGAATTATAAATATCATGCAAAAAATGATATCCTTAAAGTGTATATAGGCTCCAAGGTACTCATGAAAGACAATTTGGAATCTAGATTGTATGTTCTTTATGGGAATGCAGTTTCAAAGAAAGTTGTTATAACATCAAGAAGCAATAATTAGAATCAGTTGTGGCATCTGCATTTAGGTCATATGAGTGACAAGGAGTTATCTGTTTTAAGCAGACAAAGTTTGTTAAATGGGTATAAAAAAGGAGCTCCGGGTTTTTGTGACCACTGTATGTTTGGCAAACGAACCAGAGTGAAGTTTAATAAAAGGACAATGCATAAGGCTAGAGATAAGTTAAATTATATCCATTCTAACTTATAGGGTCCATACAGAGTTCCCTCCAAGAGTGGTGTCAGGTATTTCATGACCCTGATTGATAATTACTCTCGGAAGGTATGTGTATAATTTCTAAAATCGAAAGAGGATGCATTTTCAATATTTTTCAGACGCAAGACCATGATTGAGAAGTAAATAGAGAGGAAGATCAAGTGTTTTAGGACTGAAAATAGATTAGAATTTTAAAATTATGCATTTGATGATTTCTGCAGTACGGAAGGCATAGTGAAACGCCACACTTATGTTGGGACACCATATCAAAATGGTGCTACAGAATGCATGAATATGATGCTTTATGTTAGAGCACAAACTATGTTGTCTCATTTGGGTTTGAGACATGAATTTTAGATTGAGGTTATGAACACTGCTAGTTTCTTGGTTAATAGATCACCATCCACATCTATTGAGGACAAACCTCATTTTGAAGTATGGTATGGATCTCCTGCTAATTACTCTCAGCTAAGGATTTTTAGTCGTACTGCTTATACTCATGTTAGAGATGGTAAGCTTGAGTCGATAACAAAGAAATGTATATTTTTTAGGTATGCATCTGGAGTGAAAAGCTACAAGTTGTGGTGTAGTGATCCTAAGTCTGTAGGATTGATTACAACAGAGATGTGAAATGTAATAAGTTTGCTTCACTAGGCAGTTAGAATGAGAAGATAATAGCATAATCAGATCATAGTATTAGAGAGTAAGTAAAGTTAGAAGTTCAGTCCAATGGTTTAGGGAATGAAGTGCAGGATCTTAATCAAGAAGATGATGGTGCACCTGATTAATAACAAACAGATAGTATTACAACAGGCAGGAAGAGAAGACAGATTAGACCACCACAGAAGTATGAGAATCTGATTGCATATGACTTGTTAGTTGTAAAGACAGTTGATTTGCAGGTACTAAGGAGTTCAGATGCAGATCATGGAGTTGGTGTTGTGTGTGAAGAACTTGATGGCAGATATCACTTCGTTCGAAAATCAGGTAGCAAGTTTAAACATAACTTAGACTTGGTTGGAGTAAATGATATTTAATAGCTCCCTTGCGAGGGATTGGCAAGATAGCACGACAAGACGGTCAGTTGTTTTGATGATGGAGAGAATTCAAGCAAATGAGAAGATTTATTGATGTGGCTTAAATTTCGGAGATATCTTATCTATATTATGTAGGATATTTGATATTTATCCTAGTGAGATTTTTGTATATTTTGAGAATATTTTGTATTTATCGTAGGGAATAATTTATGTACATCATAGAGAGTTTTTATTTGAAAAAAACTCTACTGACCTCTCTATATATAAGTTCATTAACATATTGGTGTACTCTCAATTGATCATAGTGGAATACTTTCTTGTCGATTTTACCCGTTGATGTAAGCACACTACCGAAACCACATTAAAACCTTGTGTTATTTTCTATATGTTTTACTTTATTGTGATTGTGCGTGGTTTAGAGATTTATTTTTCTAATAGAGGCATTTAATTTAAGAGCTTGAGTATTATTCAAATTCTTTCTCTATCATTTACTACTCATTGGGTTGCTCATATAATCTACATACTGTAATAATTTTCATTTTAAATTAAACTTAACAAAATATTAAGTTAATTATTAATAAATATAATTAACAATATTCATTGAATTAGACTGTGATCAACAGTATCCGGGATTTTTGCAAAGATAAGATATCATAAGTTCTAAAAGCAAAATGTAAAAATAAAAATAAAATCAAGAACGAAATACTATTTTTTTTTTAAATGTCAATATATATATATATATATATAATAATCCTAATATAAGGTAGTCTTGATCTCTCTATTTCTCGTTATTGATTATACACATAATTAAGAATATGCATTTACCTTTAACTGGATTCATCACATATATCCTTAACAGACATTTAGGAGGATAAGGGTAAATATTGATTAAAAATAAACATAAAATAAGAGTATTTATTCATCTATAAATGCAAAATTAAGAGTAAACATTAATTCATCATCACATATTTCTCAAAAGAAAACAAATCATCATGATATAAAAAACAAAGGGACAAAAAAAATTTCTTCAAATTTTGTTTTCACTTCTTCTAAGTTTATATTTAAAAAAATAAATAAATAAACAAATTTGCTAGGTAAGTTGTCTTTTGAAAGGAACAAATGTCTAATATAACATAAACTATTAAATAATTGGTTCTTTTTGGTGGAATAGGTATGGTATTTAGTCTAATCAAATCTCTAAAATTAATTGTTATTATCAAGAGTTAATGGAAATCAATTGTCTCCTAAATTAATTTTTAAAAATTAGTTAACACATGTATGTAATTAATTATTTTCAAAATCAGTTGAATAAAAGCATGTAAATTAGTTATTTCTAAAATTAAATTTTAAATTAGCTTAATATATGTGCGTCGGTGTACGAAATTAAATTAATTTAGTATATGCATGTAAATTAATTATTTCTAATATTTATTTTATACATGTATGTCTGTAAAATTAATTTAATTATTTACTGATTAAATTAATTTTAATAATTTATTGATTTGTGCATGCTCATTTTAAAAAATAATGGTGATTAAAAATTATAAATAATAAATTAGAATAAATGATTAAATTTTCATTCACATTTTACTTAAAATAATCTCCAGATCAAATTCACCATTTATTTTTTTCATGTTATTTTGTAGCCTATGTAGCTCTTGTCGAGATTCATCAATGTCAGGTTGCGATTCATCACCAGAAGAGAATACTCGAACACTGTTCCTTACCTCAATCCAGCTTAGCCCAGGATCCTTTTCCAAAGCCAATCCTCTCTTCTTCCTTCTCATTTCTGCAACTCTATCCCACCTCCCCAGAGCTGCATAAAAATTAGAAACCAATACATGTGTTGCACAGCCTTCTGAGTCTAATCTTAAGATTTTTTCCGCAACATGTACACCGATTCTCAAGTTTCTATGAGTGACACAAGAGCTTAACAAAGTCCTCCCTAATTCAGGATAACCTTCACTATAAGGTGACTCATTAACTAATTCTTCTGCTTCATCTAATAATCCAGCCCGGCTTAACAAACTTACCATGCAAGAATAGTGCTTGGGCCCCGGTAGGCAACCATTTTCCTTCATATGAACCCAGAAGAACTTTCCTTTTTCGACAAAGCCGCCATGGCTGCAAGCAGAGAGTAGGGACAAATAAGTAATCTGATCTGGTATATGACCGTGTTTTAGGATCCTATCAAAGATCATCAACGCCTTGTCTGCCATTCCATGATGACCATATGCTAGAACCATTGAATTCCAGCATTTTAAATCAGGATTTGAAAGTGCAGAAAAGATAGATTGAGCAGCTGCCAAGGTACCACTTTTGGCATACATGTCTATTAGACTCCCAGAGACTGACATGTCAGTCTCGTAACCTAGTTTCACAGCAAGGCAATGGATCATTTCACCTTGTTTAAGAGTTGCCTGGTCTGCACATGCACCTAAAGCTCCACTTAGGGAAAAGCTATCAGCACTGTTACATTCGAGGTACATTTGGCGAAAAGAATTAATGGCGCATTCCCCATTTGCCATTCTAGACCACCCCATGATCATTTCAGTCCAGAGTATCACATCCTTAGCGGAGATAGAACTGAATATCCTTGCAGCAGATTCAGGGTCACTGTTTCTGAAATACATTGATACCAGAGTAGTTCCTACGAAAAGACTCTCATGAAATCCTGTTTTTGTAACTTGGGAATGAAGAAGTTTTCCATATTCAGAAGCTAGCAACAGGGCAGTTGCAGAAATGACAGCTGCAAAAGTATACTCATCAGGTTTAGGAAAAGAAATTCTTTGCAATCGGATAAACAGATCGATGGCCTTCTCTCCATTTCCATTTTTTAAGCACCCTGTAATCACTGAATTCCATGAAACCAAATCTGGGTTTCGAATTCTACTAAAAACCGAAAAGGCAGATTCCAAGTCTCCACAATTGAAATACATATCAAGCAAGGCATTTTGCAGAGGTAAATCAGCATCTGGGTTAGAGACAATTACTTGGGCATGAAAGAGTTGGCCACAAAAATAGTCTTGTAACCTGCTACAAGCATTGAACATCATCGAATACGTAAATCGAGTCGGAGTAACACCAGATCTCACCATACAACAAAATAGATGAAATCCTTCTTTTATCTTGTCATTCTTCAACTTACCAACTATCATACAATTCCAACTAACAGCATCCTTATAACCTATACATTCAAAAATTTTGTCTGAAGATTTCAAATCTCCACAGTTTGAGTACATCCCGAGAACTGACGTCTGAACACATACATCATTTACATGTCCCTGTTTCAAAACTCGAGTATGCAGCAAAGAACCCATCAGCCAATCCTCCGTCATACCAGACGCCCGCAGTAGGCTCGTGAATGTTGAACCATCGGGCCTCACGCAATCAAACTCCATCTGGGTAATCAATTTCAATGCCAAATACGTATGATCAGGAGTCTTTGAATATGCGGACATGAGCGCATTAAATGAAACAAGACTCCTTTGCGGCATTTTGTCGAACATCAGCTGTGCGTCGTAGAGTGAGCCGCATCGAGTGTACATAGAGATCAAGTTGTTGTATGTATAAGGAGAGCGAGTTTTGGCGATGGTAAGAATGAGAGCATGGAGTTCGCGAGCGCGTCTCAGGGAGGTTATGGAGCTGCATTTCTGTACAAGAGCTCTAAGAGAATATGATTCCTGCGCAAGGGGCATATAGAGAAGGCAAATGGTAGTTTCGTAATATAAGCACCTGTTCCCGATAAAAAGCTCAAAGTTATTTTGATTTATATATTTGATTTTTAAAATATCCTTCCAACTTTAACTATTTTTTAATTTGGTGAATAACTTTTTTCTTAATGAATAAAATATTATATTAGTTTTTTAATATGTTATTGTTACTCCACCTAAAAAAATCTAAGTATTCATTCAGAAATATAATAGTTTTTAATATTTAACTGAATTTAATTACTATTGTTCAACAACACACTAATAAGTTAAATTATTAATTTTAAAAAATCAAGTATTAAATATTCACCGCCAACATATAATACGCTTATAGCGAGTTCTGTGTTGTTAGTGAAACTCAAATTAGAAACCTTTAAATAGTATATGAATGTTTTAATTCCTAAACTATCGTATTATTGGTAGGTGAAAAATCTTTTAATTGTTATAATTATTTTTTATTTTAATTTAAGATCAGTCAGTTAATTAGCTAATTAAAATAAATAGATTTTTGAACATCATGTAATTTAATGATATAAGTGCTATATAAATTGTTAGGCTTCATTTAAAATTTTATTTATTTTTAAAATATTTTAAATCTAACTACTAAATATATTCTCTATATTTTTCATTTAGTTTTCATCATATACTTTATAAACTAAATTCATGTAATTTTTAAGTACTTTAATTATGTAGCTAACTTGTAGTAATGAAATAATTAAAATTTTATTTATTTTAAAATATCAAAATCTAACCCAACTAACTCGAGAAAAAACCTAGTGAAGATACATGCAGACATTATTAATACTTCAATCAAAATTTGTGTATGTATGGATATATGTATAGATTCTTTACAGTTTCAGAAGTAATAACTTTATGTTGCACGTATGAATATACATCACTTTGATTGTACATATAAAGTTATTTTTTTCTAAACTAAAATAATAGAATACTCTGGAATATGATATTCCAAAACCCTATTAAGGTTTATGCTCGACTCCTCTTCTTATTTCTTTAGTTATCTCTGGTTTTTCTTATTTTGCTATCTCTATTGTTGTTTCATGATAAACTTTCACAAGGATTTTACCTTGGAAAACTTTATTGAGGTAGATCTGTGAGGTTCAAAGTTAATACAGTCAAACATGTACACTCCCACTATAACTTACCTGACCATATTGTTAACACTTGTTATAAATTACATGGACGCCTGAAGAGGCATAAGTTGTGTAAAAAGGGTAAGATGTCTATTGCCGACCAAGTTTCTATATCCCCTACTTAGGAGTAGAGGAATACAAAAAAAATTATCCATCAAGCATGACCAATATGAGTACTTAATAATAAAACCATCCATCAGTGAGCATGATAAAATCATTTACCACTCTTAGAAATATAATGTCTTTGGTTTCTTTAGTATGTATCTCTCTCTACTCATTTAATGAGATTCAAAATTAACATCAATGTACCTTGGATCATAGACACTAGTGTGTCAGATCATATTATATAAATACCTACTCAACATTCGAGTACTATAAAGAACTTATCCTCTAGAGTTCCCTTGTCTAATAGTGATAAAGTAGATGTGTACCGTGTTGGAACATTGAAGATTCTGGATTAATTAACTATAATATTTTATATGGAAAGAGACTAAGATTTAAAGTGTTGCTTATATTCTCACAAGAGTTTTGTCTAATTACATGATTTTTTGACTTGGCGAATAGTTGAAGTGAATGAGATAGGATAATGTATACCATCTGCAACAACAAAGGGTATCAATTTTTTGGAGTAGCTAGGAGTTGTCTACAAAAAAATTCTTTTCATAACAATCAACATGAAGTCTCTGATATATGATATTACCGTCTAGGTCATTCCTCACCACCTGTATCTAAATTTGTGACAAATGTTCTGATGAAACAAAATTGTAAACCTTACTTTATTTATTTGCTTGCTAAATTACACAAAATTTCATTCCCAGTTGGCAAACATAGAAGTAAACACTATTTTGACTTAATACATTATGATATTTGGGGCTCTTGCAGTGAGATTTTCTATGATGGACACTGTTATTCTTTTAAAATTATGGATGACTTTAATAGATACTGTAATGGCCCTGGAAATATCCTAAGGAAATAAAAGATAATTAAAATGCGGAAGCGTAATAAAAGTTCAAGTTTTACATTCCTTATACAAATAAAAAATATCAAATAGTGTTACGGAATTCATCCATTTAAAAGTAATACAAGAAATAAGGAAATGAACGGAAAATAAAGAAATCTAGCATCTACTCGTAATCCTCTTACGGACCGGGCTCTAGAACCTGGTTCTCTTGATCTGAAATGGTTAAATAAGGGATGAGCTATACTAGCGCAGTAAGAATATCACATTATATTACCGACACAGAAGTAAAGGTAGGTATAAAATCAAAACAACTTATAGAGCACTTAATTTAAGCAAATTCATTTATCAATAATAAAATTATTACCGTAGCGGGATTCATAAAAATAATCTATACGGACAAAAATATTATACAGATCATAATTTCATGTATACTCAACAATCATAACACACATTATAAATATGTCCATCATCAATAAATCCACAATAAGTATCGCTCTTTTTACCAGTCTGCTGGTATCCATTAGGATTCATAAGGATGTCTCCGCTATGCGTGAACTCTTTCATTCAACATTCTCAATTACGGGCCGTCCCTATACCCTGTTCGGTATGAGCATCAATTTACCAAACTTTGATACCCCATCCTGTATGAAGGTGAAGTGGGCCGTCCCCATATCCCGTCCGGTATGAACGTCAAATTATCAAGTCTCCATACCCCGTCCGGTATGAGACAATATTTACGGTAGGGTTCTCTATGTACCCGGTCCGTCCACCATCTTCCAAGACATCCAGTAAGACTGTCGTTTCATCTATTCATTTCATCACACAATTTTTACTGTTTAACCTTCATTTTTTTATGAGTCAACAATAAATACATATAATAAACGATACATGCATTTAAAGACATAAAATCAATTAATAAGGTACTATCATGCATTTAATCTGTAAAATAATCAACAAAATAATAGTAGAAAATTTTCGGTTCCAACTCCATTAGCAATCTCTGATTAATTATGCACATTTTCTAAATTCACATAAAATATCGTATTATTATTTATTTAGACTTCAATCCTATGATAGAGAAAAGGGTGAGGGATCTTTACTCGATTTTGTAACAGCCCCGGTAATTCAAAATGGAAATTATATTATAAATATTAAATGCGGAAGCGAGATCAAAATTTCGGTTAACATCCCTTACACGGAAACCAAAAACGTACTTAAAATATAAAAGATTAAACTAACTAAGAGAGAAACTCGAAAATAAAACTATGAGTATGACTACAGAGTCTCTAGGCATCCCCTTCGTCGTCCTCCTGCGGAACGGGCTCGGGAACCATGTCTTCCTGATCTGAAATTGTTAAATAAGGAGTGAGCTACACTAGCCCAGTAAGAACATCACGATATCTCACCGTCACAGAGGTAAAGGTGGGTAGAAAAACACAAAAGACCAATGGAGCATGATTTGCAACAAATCCTTTTATTTATGATAAAACCTTTACCATCTACTTACCTCGGTGGAATTCATGAAACAATATAAGAAAACAATAACATTATCACAATCATGGAATAATATAAGCTGTAAAACATAGCACTTATCACGCCTTTTGTAATTCAATCATTATACAACATATCATTTTCTCATTTACCAGCCTACTAGTATCCATGGGGGTCCATAGGGGTCCCGCTACCCGTTAACCTTTAACATTCATAATCAGTTTCCAGGGCCGTCCCCATACCCCGTCCGGTATGGGCGCCAAAATCATAAACCTCAATACCCCGTCCGGTATGAGGGTGAAACGGGCCGTCCCCATACCCCGTCCGGTATGGGCGCCAAAACCATAAACCTCAATACCCCGTCCGGTATAAGGGTGAAACGAGCCGTCCCCATACCCCGTCCGGTATGGGCGCAAAAACCATAAACCTCAATACCCCGTCCGGTATGAGGGTGAAACGGGCCGTCCCCATACCCCGTCCGGTATGGGCGCCAAAATCATAAGATCTCCACACCCCGTCCGACATGTGAGGCCACAATCCCGGTAGGGTTCCCTACGGACCCGGTCCGTCCACCATCTCCCAGGATATCTAGTCAGGCTGACCCCATCATACAATTATCAGTCTACACAATCTTTCATTTTCCTTTTCCTCAATAAGCATCATCAATTCATATTTAAACAAGCAAATCGTAATTCATGCCAAACAGACAACATACAGTGTCAGTTCTTCAGTCTTTCAACCCATAATTAATAAAACAGTAATATATGCACTCGAAACTATAAAATGAACACATCAAACCCCATAATGCATTTAAAGCTGTAAAACAGGCCAAATAACAGTAAATCATCAATCACACTAGACTCGGGCTTCATTAGCAACCTTAAACAATTTCACACATGCGTTAATTCAAGAAATACCGTTTTATCATTTTGAACTTTAATACCGTGATAGGAAATAGGGTGAGGGGTCCTTACTTGTTTTCGGGATCCGAATACGATTCACAGTGCGCCTACAGGCCGTCCCTAATTTTCCCTGAATTTTTCCCGGGGAACTGAAACACACTAACGGTACCTGCACGTGTTCCAAAAAAAACCCCAAATTAGGCCCAGGGCCTCTTTCGGCCCAAATCGCAACTCCGGCACGGCGGCTCCGCCGTGCTCCGGCGACGGCGCCGCCGCTGGCGGCGGCGAGTCTCCTCGGGTTGGCTGTTTTCGGCCGAATTCGGCCACACTCGCATCAGTCCCTGTGAGAAAACAACCCTAGGGCCCTCGGGGGGCCAAAAAATCACGGAAAAACGGAGCTTACCAGCGGCGGCACTCTCGGGTGCGGCGGCTCTCCGGCGAGGTTCGTGTTTTGGTGATTCGGCTCCGGTCAACCTGTAGAGAAAAGAATGGTGATCACGGTGATATAAAAATTGCATCGAACGGAGGCCGGGAAGGGCCTCGTCGGAGGTAAAAATCGAGAGGGGGCGCGGCGGCGCCGCTGGTCTTCGGCAGCGTATTCCGGCCGTTTGGCCGGGATTTTGGCTTCGATTTGGCCATAGGAGGAATCAGCGTGGAAAAACGAGTCGGGGGTATGAAATTTACCTCGATCGGCGGTCGGAAATTTTCCCGGTGCGGCGGCGGGTGGCGGCGGTCGGCCTCTGGTTCGTCTTCTCCGGCGAGCGGCAGG
Source organism: Carica papaya (assembly GCF_054855325.1). Taxonomy (NCBI): domain Eukaryota; kingdom Viridiplantae; phylum Streptophyta; class Magnoliopsida; order Brassicales; family Caricaceae; genus Carica; species Carica papaya. The sequence goes on along the minus strand of NC_142312.1, from coordinate 19,415,635 downwards.
CGGCTAGGGTTTGTGGTCTGGTGTGGGGGTTCTATTTATAACCCCTTGCCCTTTGATCTCAGCCGTCCATTTTGTTTTAATCTGGGCCGTCCGTTTTTGATTAAATCTGGGCCGTCCGTGCGATTGTATCTGGGCCGTCCGATCGCGCGATTGATCTGGGCCGTCCGATCGCGCCCACACGGATCGCCAACGTGGCCCGTTCAGGAGCGACGTGGTCTTGCCACGTGGCAGGCCCCGGTTGGCCGGGACTGCTGACCGGGCCTGCTGACGTGGCTGCCGACGTGGCTTTTTTTTTTCCTCGGTCCGGGCGCTACAGATTTGATGCCTGAAAAGTTAAGACTGTTCGACTGCACCTATGGACAGTTCCTAAGTTCCCTGAATTTTTCTTCAGGAATTAAAATGCGTTAATAGTACCTACAAATGTCCCAAATAAACTCAAAATCAGTTCCAAGGCCCACTTGGCAAATTTCAAAATTGCGACACGGCAGCTTCGCGTGCTCCAGCGACGGCACCGCCGTCCGCGGCGGTGGTCCGCCTTGGGTTGGCTGTTTTCGACCGATTCTGCATTGATCCCTGCAAGAAAACACATTAAAGGGCATCGGTTATACAAAAAATCGAAACTCACTAGCAGCAGGGCTCCCCAGTGCGGCTCCTCCGGCTCATTTTGCGGTTGGGTATTTTACTCCAGTCAACCTATAGAGAAGGACACAGTGATCACAATAGTAAAAAAATTACACAAAACGGGAATCGGGAAGGGCCTCATCGTAGGCGTTTTGTGAAATTCCCCGCGGCGGTGCTGCTAGGTTTCATTGTTATTTTTCTGCCAATTGGCCGGCCTTTTTGCTATGTTTTGGCCATATGTGTGTTTAAAATTGAATTTTAAGCAAAAGAGGAAATTTTTACCTTTTTTGGCGGTCAAAAAGAGTTCCGGTACTGCGGCGGGTGGCGGCGGTCTTCTTCCCAGCAGCCGGGTCTTCTTCTCCATCAAGAGCGTCTGGCGGCTAGGGTTAGGGTTTAGTGTGGATGGGGGTTATTTATATCCGTTTACTTTTGATCTGAGTCGTTCATCACGTTTAATTTGAAGCGTCCGATCGCGATAAAATAAGGAGTTGATCTATACAATTCATCGCTATTCAATCTGGACCGTCCATCACAATCTAATATGGACCGTTCGATCGCGTTCAAATCTGACCATCCGATCGCGTTTGGGGGGAGTATGCATCTAGGTCGTCCGTGCGCGCGGGAACGGATCTAGACCGTTCGATCGCGGGCACTCGGATCGCCCGCGTGGCATTGTGTCAGTGTCCGCTGCCACGCGGCGCGTCCTGATTCATCAGGCCTGCTGACCGGGCGGTTGACGTGGCAAAATTTTTCTAAATTACATTTTGATTCCTGATTTCTGATTTTTTCTTCAAAAATACCTGCAGAACTCAAATTTTCACTTATTTTCTCCAAAATTATTTTTAATTTAATCCTTCATCAATTTTATTTCCATTTTTTACTCTAAATAAATAAAGAAAATTGAAAAATTATTTAATTATATTTATAATTAAATCTTAAATTACAAAAAAAAATTAATTTAGGGTGTTACAGATGCACTTAGATTTATTTACTTAAATCTAAATTTGAAGCAGGACTTATCCTGTAAAAATTTTATAGTTTTATGCGTAAACATTTATAATAGGAATTAAAGTCATACGAAATGGCAATAGAAAGTAGTTCGAGATGAAAGAATTCTACTTAGAGAAAGGGATGATCCATAAATAAGTTGCGTTAAGACACTAAAACATAATAGAAGAGCGGAGAGGAAATATCGATACATTACGAATATTGTTAGAGCTTTAAAGTTTCATAGTGGACATAGTCCCAAGTATTATAGTGATTTTGTCTTGACAACCATGTATTTGATAAATAGAATCCTTCATCAGCTATTGATAAAAAAACTTCGTTTGAGCTACTCTTTAACTCCAAACCAACATATAACCATTTGAGGGTTTTTAGGTGCTTGGTCTCTGTCTCTACTACAGTTAATAACAGACAAAAGTTTGATCCCAAAGCGACAAAGTGCATTTTTTTAAAATATCCCTTAGGAACTAAAGGATATAAACTTCTAAATTTCGAGGCAAAGGTGTTTATCTCAAGGAATGTGATATTTTTACAAAAAAATGTTCTTATACAAGCCTGTAGCTAACAATATGGCAATAACTTATTTACCCATTCAATAGTGAGTTGTGATTGTTCAGAGTCAAAATGTAGGGAGGTAATTAGTCTACAAGAGAGAGAAACCAAAAAGTAAGTCTAGAAGATAGTAACGTGCAATACTATTAGAGAAAGACTTGCCTCAAATAGTTTTGTCACCTGATGATGAAAGAGAGCACAAAGATACTTCGCAGAAAGACAACATTGCAACTGTGGCCTTATGCGCAACAAGAAGATCAAGTAAAATGAGAAGTACACCTTTGTATCTAAGAGATTTTGTGTTTGAGCAAGTCAAAGATGAATCAACACAAGATTCCAATGAAATATGTTATATCTTGTATCAACTACTCTCTCACATGACATGATTAATAAAAGGTAAAAGAGATTTGTGTTCTTTTTTAATTCCCAAAAGGAACTATATTCATTTCAAGAGACATTTAAGAGTCCATGATGGAGAAAATCCATGAAAAAAAAGGTAAAAACACTAAAACAGGATAAGACTTGGAAAGTTACTAATTTATCACATGGGAAAAAAGCCATTTTAGTAAATGGGTGTATAAGGTCAAATTCCATGCTGATAGAACAATTAAGAAATATAAGGCAAGATTAGTTGCATCAGGCTTCATTCAATAAGAAGGACTTGATTATCATGAGACTTTTTTTCCATTACTAAAATTGTCTCTGTGATAACTCTTACCACTTGCAGCAATCAACGGTTGTCATTTATGCCAATTTGATGTGAATAGTGCATTTTTGCAATAAAAACTTAATGAAGAAGCCTACATAGAGTTGCCACTAGGCTACAATAATAGAGGAAATTCAAGGTTTTTTTATTAATGAAAAAACATCTATGAGTTTAAGCAAGCTTCACAACAGTATGTAGAGTTCTTAATTTTGATGTTGAACAAGATTTTGTACAATCCAACGTAGATTTTAGCTTGTTTACGTGAAGGGATGGAGAAGACTTCATGACATTATTAGTCTATATAGATGATATAATCATAGCGAGAAATAATACGACAATGATTAACAAGCTAAAAAACATAGTAAATGAGATGTTAAAGATATAGGACCTTGGGGAGCTCAAATATTTCCTAGAAATTGAGGGGGCATGTTCCAAAAAAGTGATCCACATTTACCAATGTAAATATATTCTGAATTTGTTGATTGACACTGTAACATTGGATGCAAGAATTTCAAAGTTATTGCTTGACCAAAATTTCAATCTATCTAAAAAAGAAGATACGGATATAATCTTTGACCCTAATATGTACAAAAAACTTATCAGAAGTGTAAAATGGCCGAAATTTAAAAGAAAATAAAATTATAAATTGAATGCGAAAGCGAAATAATAGAGTTAGAGTTTACATTCCTTACACAATAATTTAGAATATCCAATAGGGCTACATAAATGTCTATTCTAAAAGAACAAATAAAAATCAAAGAAATAAACGAAAAGTAAACAACTGAGCATCCTATGACGACCTTTACTAGCTTTTGAAGGGAGTTCAGATGGTGAACTATTCACAATTCTCTTATTGATCGGAATTTGGATCTTAGTCCTCTTGATCTGAAATAGTTAATGAAAGGGTGAACTACACTAGTCTAGTAAGAATATCACACTATTCACCGATACAAAAACTGAAAATTGGTAAAAATCATAAAAAGAACTAATGTAGCTCTTAATTTAAGTAAATTTATTGATCATAAGTAAAACTATTTATTGCATACTTACCGTTGTGAGATTTCAAAAATCGATCTATAGAAACAATAACTCAAATAACATTATAATCTCATATTTAAGTTAGCAAAAATAATAACTTTTCTTTTTTATTTGCTTAATGGTATCCCTGAGGGTCTATAGGGATGTCCCACTATGCGTGAACTAATATCTAAACTTGTCGACTAACTGGCCGTCCCCATACTCCTTCCAGTATGAGCGCCAAAAATACCATCCCTCGATATCTCGTACGGTATGAAGGTGAATCAAGTCGTCCCCATACCCCGTTGGTATGAGTGCCAAAAATATTATTCCTCGATACCCCGTTCGGTATGAGGTAACGTTCACGGTAGAGTTTTCTATGTATCCGGTCCGTCCATATTCTCCCAGAATATCCAGTAAGACAACAATTTATTAATTCACATAACCAAGTAATTTTTCGTTTGCATATAAATTTTCAATTTCATAAATCAACCGTAAATCATGCAAGACAAACAATAAATATATATCAAGGAAGCACAACTGAATCATTTAAGCATTTCAGTATATTATCATGTACTTAAAGCTATAAACTCAACAATCAGCTAAATAGGACAAATAAATGACTAACCGGTTCCAACTCCATTAGTAACCTGTAGTTATTTTCAGAGTTTCCTAAATTGTACAAAATACCACATTATTGATTATTAAGTTTCAATTTCATAACAGAGAATACGGTAAGAGATACTTATCCAAATCGATGTCTAAAATACCGAACTTTCTATTGCACTTACTGACGATTCTCAGGTTTTCTGAATTTTTCGGTGGTGGGATTTTTCAGGGCGGCAGCTCCGTCGGCTCACTTTCACAGTTGGATGTTTTTATTCAGTCAACCTTTTTTGGCGATCAGAGGTGGATCCGATGCAGCGGTGGGCAGTGTTCAGCTCTCTTCTCCGACGATTGGTTCTTCTTCTTTGGCGAGGGGCTAGCGGCTCGGGGTCGGGTTCTATGTGATGTAAAATATTTATACCCATCTTGCGTTAATCTGGGTCGTTCATTGTTTTAATCTCAATCGTTCGATCACGCCTAAGGAGGAAACGAATATGAGCTGTTCATCGTATTTGATCTCGACTGTCCGATTACGTCTAAGAAGGAAACGAATCTGGACTGTTCATCGTGTTTGATTGCGACAGTCCGATCGCGCCTGAAGAGGGAATGGATCCGGGCCATCCACGCGTGCGGGGACGCTTCTGGGTCGTCCGATCACGAGGCATGCAGATCACTAGCGTGGCCTCCCGCGTGACACCGAGTCAACATGCTTTGCCACGTGACGCGCTTCGATTCGTCGAGGTTGCTGATTAGGCGGTCTTACATGGTAAAATTTTTCTTAATTACGTTCTGACCTACACTTTCTAATTTTTCTTTTAAAAATACCTCATGAACCCAAATTTTCACCATTTTTTACTAAAATTATTTTTAATTTCATCCATATTCTATTTTTTCCCAAATAAAACAAAATTTTCATTAAATTAATTCATAAAATGTATTTCATTTTATTTTTTATACATATCTAAATTAATAAAATTTATACCGGACCAATTTTTTGAGTCCGGGTATTACAAGAAGACTAATGTATTTGACAGTCACTATATCAGATCTACCATATTCTATACATTTGTTAAGCCAATTTATGGAACAACTGAGAAATACACATTTTGATCTAGCCTATAAGATTATGAGAGACATCAACTACTCACCAGGACGAGGTCCATTATATTCTAGTGACTCAATTTTGCAACTTAACGGTTATTATGATAGTGGCTAGGGAGTTTTCCCTTATACATCACACTCCATCACTAGATACTGTGCGTTTCTTGGATCTTCTCTAATATCATAAAAATCCAAGAAACAACATACCACATCACGATCTTGGGCGGAAACAAAATATAGAATAATGATAAGTTTTAGTTATTAATTGACATGGACAAGGTATTTGTTAAATGGTATGAATATTGGACATCCATAAGCAACAACCATATATTGTAACAATAAGGCAATAATGTACATCATGACCAATCTTGTTTTTTATAAAAAAACTAAACACATTGAGTTGGATTGTCATTTAGTCCCTAAAAAAGTACAAAAAATAGAAGTATTGATACTAAACATGTAGGTAGCAAGGAACAATTGGATAATACCTTTAAAAAGATACTACCGAATTTTCATTTGTACAGTCATTTATTCAAGATGGGAGTCGAATATTTATTCTCCTTTTTAAGGAGGAATGACAAGAATCGGGCCCAACCAATCCGGAAAGAAACCCAAGTAAGATACACGTGAACCCTTTTAATATTTTAATAAAAAATTATATATGTATCAATGTATGTGTAGAATCTTTAGGGTTTTTGAAGTAGTAACTCTATGTTGTGTGTGCATGTACACCACTTTTCTCATACATATATAAGGTCATTTTTTATGTGAATAAAAATAATAGATCATTTGAAAATATGATATTTCAAAACCCTATTAGGATTTTTGCTCTACTCCTCTCTCTCTTTCTTAAGCTCTCTTTGGTATTTCTTGTTTTTCTATCTTTGTTGCTATTTTTTTTGATAGGTTTCTACAAGGACTTTACCTGAAAAGCTTCATTTGAAAGGTATTCTTTGGAGTTGTCCATCTTTTCTCATATCTTCAAGTTTCTAATTAGAGATCTGTGATCTTCCTTTATTATTTCTGCTTGAGATTAGAAAACTTGCGTAAAAATAAATTAAGTTCTAATAACAATTAATAATTTTAAAATTAAAAAATTAACTCTAAATTTTAAAATAACCAAAAATTTAGAGATGAATTTTAGAATAATCCGTTTCTAATATTAGAATCACCGGTGGCTTTCTTTTTCGCGCCTAGATCAAAACGGAGCGTTCTCGCTCATCACGAGAGGAAACAATAAAAGAACTCCAATTGCGGCTACAGTTGAGAGAAAAAGAATATTTCTTCTGAACCATCATCGACTGGGGAAGAAAATGTCTGTTCTTTCGGAGCACTCGCGTCTCTGCCGTCTGATCAACGACTCTCTCCGTCCCTACACTGTCAGTTCTCCAATACTTTGTGTTATTTGAAAACTCAATTTCTTTTCTAGTCAATTCCCGATCGTCTATCTCGTCTGATATGTCAATCTACAACTTTGTTTGCTAACATGCATCTTGCAGGAATCATATTTAGTTTTTCTGAAAAAAGAGGAGGAGAAGCGACTTCTTATCTCACTCTCTCAGGTTACTTTCCATTTCTCTCCTGTGTAACCCTAACTTCTCTGATTATTATTTACATACATATGTTAGACTCAGATATATGTAGTAAAATATCTTATTTTGTTAACTGAATAATTGTCTAGATATTCAAAGAAATTCAGCTCTGGATACGGGATATGGATCGGGATTCAAACAGCGTTAGACTCAACTCTTTCCTTGTAGACATATATATATATCTATATATATATAAATATATGTGTGTGTGTTTATTTGAGCATTTGATTCTTTAAGTTTTAAATAATATATATGTTCAACGAGAAAGAGAAAAAAAAAAGAGAGATGCAAAGATATTCAAAGATTTTAATTGCTCCACAGGAGACGGCCGAGGAATCTTTTAGTGGCGCGAAGTGCGGAGGTTGTTCCATGTCTAACTCGGAGGAAAACTGCTGTATGACTCGGATTGTAGCTGAATTGGTAACTCTAGTTTAACGAAACAATTAAATTGTAGATTCCAATGATGTTGCATTTAGCATATCTCCTTCTCTGTTGCGTGTTTGTAGAATAATGTTGCCTTCACTGCTGAAATCTGTTGCTAACCGAAAGTTATTTCTAGCTTCTGATTTGCTTTCCTAAACTACAATTTTAGATTTTGCTTCTCATGTTAGATTGGTTTGCTACGTGTCAAGAGTCAATATATTCAACATCTATCTGGCAACATTCTTGGCGTTATCTCAGAGTTTCTAGTTGCATCGGTATGTCTCCCGGCTTTCAAGCTTTGTCGTGCACGGCTGTTACATTCTCTATGCTCAACATTTCTTCTTTAACTGTAAGCATTTTGCAGGGAAGTGACTGGGATATTTTTATTCAATTGTTGTGTGTCTCCATGGAATTAGCAATCATGAATATTCTTTCAAACTCTTCAGTATCTTCAGTGGTTGGACTAGGACACTTGAATTGCGGTTCATCTAGTTCTTTTGTTCTTTTAAGATGTAGATTAAAAAAAGGTAACTGGTCTGTTGTGGCTGGTACAATTCGAGTGCTCCGCAACATATTAAAATATTTGAAGCAAGAGCATGAGGATGAGCTTGTTGAAGTCTACTTAGAATCAATCAGTTCTTCTCTTTCAAAAATCCCTTGGTGCCAATTGGACAAGTTCTTTGACCCGAGTATTGACACAAACGAAGGCTCTCGGCTTGATGCTTCAAACCTCAGATGTATTTCTGTGGAAGAGCGAAAAATTATATTTCTAGGAAATCTTTTGCAGTTCCTGTCTTCCTTGGTTGAGCTAAGCAATTTCTCTGAAGCTTCTGGCACTTTGCAGAGTAAGCATCCTATTATTGTCAAAGTCATAAATCTCATACCCAGACTTCTGAGTTGGTGCCTTGGCAAAGATGAAAACTCTGTTAATCATTGCATGACCCTTTATTTCAGGCACAAATTATTGGTATGGATTTCGTTTCTTTTTTTCTTGTTCATGTGCTTATAGTATTTCAAAGATCATTCTCTTTTCAAGAAAAAGAAACAATTTAAAGATCATACAAGTAGATTAAATTTCTATTAGAAAATATAATTTATGTCAGAGGAGTTATTTGTGGACCTTGTGGGATTCATTAGAAGGATCTAATGTAGTTACTTTCTATATTGTACTGCACATGCTAGGAACAACTGCATGGAATAAACAATCACCTAGCATGAAGTGTATTTGCCCTCAAATTGAGAATTCAAGTTTACATAAACTGCTGCAATGAATAATGGGTCAAATTACAGTTTTACTACTTGTTTAGTTTTATTGCAAACTCAAACCGTCTGGTTTATTACGTGATATTTCAATTCCTATTTTTTTTTGTCATTTTAGATAAAAAATCATTAGTTTCTTAACTAATATCTTATAATCTTTTAGTTTCTTTCCCCACTAATTTTGAATTGTTTAGACATGAACCTACATGTTCATGATTAGGACCACAGGTACATGCATATTTCCTCTTAAAGACATGCACATTTCCTCTTAAAGACATGCACATTTCCCCTTAAAACTAATAAATTTATATAAAATAACAGAAGAATTACTAGGACTGAATTTAGAAAATTACAGGGTTTGGATTTGGAAAGACCATACTACAGCACAGTGGGGAAACAATTAAATTAAGAGCTAGGTGTCATTGGATTGTGGAGATTAATACTGATGGAAAATTTATTTAAAATTGTTGCTAATTTTCCCTAGAGCATATTTTGCTGGTTTGCTGGTTTGCTGCTGAAGAGCCAAACTTTTTCATATTAAAATTCTTTGTAGTATATTATCGAATATCTCAGATTTCACATCATTTCACTTCCTTTATTTCATTTTTTTTCTGGCCTCTGATGACCTTTTTAAACATGTTTCTCCCGTGCTTTCACAAAAGCAGCAGGGAACAGATTTCATTTATTCTTTAGGATATATGTTTTAAAGATATATGATGTATGGTCCTGCAGCATTTCAATTTATATGACACTATAAGCATGTATATCTCAGACTTCACATCATTTCACTTCCTTTATTTCATTTTTTTCCCTGGCCTCTGGTAACTTTTTAAAACATCTTTCTCATTCTGTGCTTTCACGAAAGCAGCAGGGAACAGGCTTCATTTACTCTTTAGGATATATATTTTAAAGATATATGATGTATGGTCCTACTGCACTGCAACTTGTATGACACTGTATGCATGTTGTACAAATATTTGTCCTGTTACACTTTAAAATTCCCTGCTTCATCTTCTACGCTAAATATTTATCATCATAATATGATTTGACTTAATATTGGCTAAAAATGTTTGCAGGTGTTGATGATAAGACTAAGTTTCCTAGCTCATCTAGAATGTTCAGTTCTTGCGGCGTGGTTGCAACTTTTGCATATTTATTTTGAAGAATCCTTGCAGCAACCTATAAATCAACCAGAGTTTGGTCAAGGTGACTGTTTAGATAGTTCTCCATTTTCAGTTAGTGTTTCTGGTGGAAAGTTTTCCTGTACATATTCACGCCATTTACAGAGGTTGGCTGTTCTGCTCTTCCTGAGGTGTTCCTTAAGTTTAATCACCTTAAGAGGAGATGGTGAAAAGAAATGTCTCTGCACAAATGAAAATTCAAGATTGCCTATCGACTCAAACTTGGCCCCAGCCTGTTGTAATAGAAACAAAGCATTGCTAGATCTTTATGGATGGTTTCAAGGACAAATGTCAACTTACATGTTGGTTGACCATAAAATGCACACGGAGAAGTACATAAGCTTTGCTTTGTCCTTCCTCCAACTATATTTACATGAGGTTGGTCCCCTGCTACTTCAAAGTATCAAACTTTGTTTAGAAATTTAAGATGTTTGGATATGATATATACCCAAGATGCTTTGTCAATGAAATAAATTCATATATTTTCTTTTTCCTCTATTGCATAATTGAGATATTTGTTTAATGTTTGGAGCACTATGGAGAGAACCATAATTCTGCATATTTCACATTTATGATGTTGAACTTCAACTTGTGTCTTTCATATCTTCTCTCAGTTGTGCACTAAACAAACTTCAAATATTTTTCAGCATGCAGTTTTTCACTCTGCTCGGTAGCACCACTACTAGGATTAAGTCTTTCTATTTTACTATCTGTTTGTGATGATAGGAAGAACTTTAGTGGAGAGTTGACCCTGTTAACCTCATGAGTTTCTTCTAGAACAAGCTGGTAAAAATCTTGTCATGATCAGAGCCTATCACCTTGGGTATACCATGCAGTCTGTGAATGTTGTCAAGAAACAATTGGGCTACTTTTGCAGTAGTGAAGGTGTGTTTAAGGGTTCCAAAGTGAGCATATTTAGTAAGGCGATCCACTACTTCCAGGATTTTGTCTTTATTGCCCGATTTGGGAAGTTGTTCAATAAAATCCATGAAGATGTGGGACCAGGCCTGAGTTAGTAGAGAGAGTGGTTGTAGTAACCCAGCCAGTGCAGCCCTTTTTGTTTTACACCTCTGGCAAATCTCACATTTTTGTACCTATTCTACCAGATTTTCTTTCATGTTAGACCATAAAAAATGTCGTTTGAGACATTCATAAGTGCATCTAGTTCTTGAGTGACCTCCCACCGCTATATCATGACAATCTTGTATTAGTTTGTCTCTTAATTATCCTAATATTCCGATAACCAGCTTACCCTTGTAGCTCATATTCCGTCATTGAGTTGATAGTGTGGTCAGGCACATGTCTTAATTAACAATTCTTTCATCAATCCTTCAATAAAAGAATCTCCTGGGTAGCTTTCCATGACTTCTGAAAGCCAGGAGGGTCAATTAGTAGTAACTGTAGATAGTGTCGCCACCTTTTTTTTCTTTCTTCTGCTTTTCATAGTCCATTTTAGAAGGTGCATCAACCATCTTGTTTTCTACACCTCTTTTCTATTGAATAGAGTAGTTCAATCCCCAGTAATCTGATAATTCCCCTTTGTTGAAGCATGGAAGTTACTCTTTGCTCCAACCAGGTGCTTAATACTTTTTCCATATGTTTTTATGATGAAGGGAGCTCCTTCCAAGTTATGCCTCCATTTACTCACTACATATAGGATGAGCAACAACTCCTTCTCATAAACCAACAACCCTTGATTTCTTTTGCAGAGATCTTTGCTGATATACACAATAGTTTATATCGCAGAGAGCTTTGTTGATATAAACAACCCTTGATTTTGTATATTGCTGTCCCTGCTCCACAAGCATATGCTTCCAGAATGAATTGCTTAGAAAAGTCAGGCAACCTCAATATTGGTGCTTCAGTCATTACTTCTTTAAGTAGTTCAAAGGCTCTTTCTTCTTTCTCTGTCCATTTGAATCTATCTATCTTCAGCATATTGTCAAGGGTCTGCTGATGGTGCCATAATTGTGGATAAATTTCCAATAGTATCTTGTGAGTTCCAGAGAACACCAGAGATCCTTGATAGAGATTGGAAGAGGCCAGACTGTCATTCTTTCTATTTTTTAAGGCCAGTTTTGACTCCTTGCTTAGAGATAATGTGACCCAAGTATTTAATCTCTTCTTGGGCAAAACAACATTTATAGTTTTTTGCATATAGTTGATGCTGCCTGAGGAGGGTGAACACTAAATCTAGGTGCCTTTTATGCTGTTCCACTGAAGGGCTGTATACAAAAATGCCATAAAAAATACAAGTACAGATTTCCTTAAGTAAGCTTCAAATATGTCATTCATGAGGGATTGAAAGGTGGTTGGTGGATTGATTAAATTGAAGGACATAACTCTGAACACATAGTGTCCATGATGGGTCCTGAAGGCTATTTTTCTGGACCTTAAATCTATCTTAGAAAACAATCCTGCTCCAGGAAAGTCATCTAAGAGATCATCAATAACAAGAATTGGGAATTTATCATAGACTGTGATCTTGTTGAGCTCCCTATAGTCCAAGAAAAATCTTCAGGTTTTATCCTTCTTTTTGACTGATAGGAAAGGAGATGCAAATGGAGAATGGCTTGAGCAAATGATTGAAGCATCCAACATCTTTTCCACTTGCTGTTCAGTCTCCTTTTTCTGAAAATGTGGGTATCTATGAGGCCTTAAGTTAATTGGAGAACTGCCACTGATAAGAGGTATGACATGTTCTAGGCCCATGGATGATAGTAACCCTTTTAGTTCCTCAAAGATATCCTGAAAAGTTTGCAGCATCTGTTCCATGTTATTATCATTCTCGCGTAAAACTTGACTTCTTGGTAGGTCAGATTCTATTGACCAGAGAGTATACTGTCCCTGTACTCTGTTTGCCCCTGCTTTTTAACATTTTATTGAGTCTTTCACTCGACAATTTAGTCAGCTTATCAGGAACCTTCACCCCTGGAATGTTATCTATTTTCCTTTCATTTTGAATGTCACTTTAGGCTCAGCAAAATAAAAGATTATGGGGTTATACATCTTCATTTACTCCCCTCCCAACATCGTGTCATATCCTCCCAACTGAATTACTCTGAAGTTGTAGTAGAAGCATAATTTTGCATCCTCTATTGAACCTCCATACACTCCTCTTCAATAGTCATTTTGTGACCATTAGGCACCACCCCAGTGAGGGGTCTATTGTACACAACTTTCCTTTTCAATCATTCCGCTACAGAGGAATCCATAAACAAACAGGAACTTCCAGTGTCTAGTGGAATCATTATAGCTTTCTTATTTAGTAACCCTCTGATCCTCACTGTTCCTCCTACAGAAAAAGCTTTTATAGCTTGTAATGACAGGATATCAGTGCCTCCCAAGGTTTCCAATTATTCTTCCTTTTGATTTTCTTCCTTCTCAACCTCCTTTTCCTCGCATTCTTCCATCGCCATGACTGTTTTTACTTTACACTGATGACCCGAAAAATACCTCTCACCATAATGGTAGCAAGAATTGTTACGTTCACCATCATTTTGGTATTGGTTTGTGCAATTGAACAAAAAAGTATAGGAATGCTTTTTGATGATTTTATTCCAATAGATTTGAGATATATATACATACAGAGGGATCTATGTAAGAGACTAACATAAATTAATCTATTAATCTGCTGCCCATAATTATGTTAATATATATGGAAAGTCGACTAACAATAATTACAATATTATATAAGAAAATATTATGTAATATTGTAAACACTCTCCCTGAAGCTAGAGCATAGATATTAATCATGCTAAGTTTGTTACGACGATATTCAGTTCAAATTCCATTTAAAGTTTTTGTGAATGTATCACGTAGTTGTTTTTTTGTCTTCACATAGTCAGTCTATCGAATTCTCCTGAATCTTCTCATAGATAAAGTGACAAAAAATTTCGATGTGTTTGGTTCTTTTATGGTACATTGAATTCAAGACAATATAAAAAACAAGTTGATTATCACATCAAAGTTTTGTAGGTGACACATGTCTTAAACCAATATCAGCTAAAAGATGATGTAACCATAAGATTTCACATGTGGAGTAGACCATAGCTCTATACTCAGATTTTGCACTTGACCGGACACAACAACCTGCTTCTTACTTCTCCTTGATATCAGGTTCCCACCAATAAAAATTACAGTAATCCGCAGTGGAGCTTCATTTTAGATTCAAGCCAATCAATATATGCAAAACATTCAATGTGAGTGTGCATGATTGCTAAACAGTATCCCAAGTCCCAAAGTTTCTTTTAAGTAGCATAGGTTTTATTCCAGAACCTCTCCACCGAAATGGTCTAAGGCCTCGCAGTCTCACATTCCTGAATAAATGGAGTGCTCTTTCCCTTGCTTCTGCTGGGCATCTCTAACTTCACTCCAGCAGCCTCATGCAACGCCAGCACCAGCATCCACCACCATCAGCCTTCTCCCCATATGGGACGAATATCCGTCTGTACCCTCCTCGACTATACTTTGAGAAAACCAGAAATCTCCCCTTCTGTTCTGACCCAACATCATCATTAGTGACCAGCGGCTGTCCCATCTACTCCGCGCCCACGTTTCTTCCCCCTTCACCCAAAAGAACCTTTTGAAACAATTCAACAGCCATTCCACATCCCTCTCATCATAAAAAATAGTAATTCGGAAGCCCTTCCCATTCTCAAAGAACCTAATGCTATTTTGATCAACTCCTACAATATCAAAAGTTTTTTGTTCTATTGACAAATATCTCCTCTTTCTAGTTGCCATGACTGGATTTCATGACGTCGCTATTCAGGTGAGCACAGTGAGCCACAGCTTCCCCACTAACCCTCCAACTTACTTCCGATGCGTCCTAACACCTACTTCCCACACCTCAACTCCTCCACCCACTTCGACCCTCTCAGACTCTCTTCCTCTTTAGACTCCCTGCTTCACTCACCCTCACCAGTGACTCGCACTCACTGTAGGCACCCCCCTTAAAAGCCCTTCTACATTCCTCGTATGGTGGTTAGTAATTTTATTGCGGTTTATTGCTTCAACAACTTGTTCTTGCCATAGTGCCAACTCAAAGGCATGGTTGTGAGTTGCATTCTCACCACAGGTCTCAGTTATTCCTTCAAACCCCTTATGAAGGTAGATATAGAGTACCTCTCAGATAGTTCAGGGTTTTCATTGAGTAATAGTGCTCTTGTTTCTTCAAAATTTTCTTGATAACTAATTACTATATCTTCTTGTGTCAACTTATTAAATTCTTCAACAACATCAATTCCAGCTACCTCCCTGAACCTCCTGCCTAAATTCTTTGATAAATACATCCCATTCTAACGTTCTCGGGGAATTCACTAACTCATGGAACCATATTTCATTCTTATCTCCTATGTAAAGGGTCGCTATTTCTGTTTTGTTCTCTTAAGCTATATTATACATATGAAAATACCACAAACATCTTGTTCATGTTCTAGGATTCTGACATTTGAAAATAGAAATATCCACCTTTGGTGTAGGGTTCGCCAAGGGGTTATTCTGTAGTTCTACATGCAATCAAACCCCCAGCTTCTCGCTGCTTTGCGGTTGGGAGAATACCCAGATCATAAGTTTGTAAAGGAGGAGAATGACTGACATGTAGTGTGACGACTCTCCAAGTCTTGCTTCCCATTGCAACATTTCGGTGAGTTGTTTGAACCTCTGGTCCAAGAGTGCCTTGGTTTAACACTATGCGTTGTACATTTCTGCCATGAAGTCATATGTTCAACCTCTCTTACATTATTCTCAAGATTCTGCCATTTTTGGGGTTCATTAACGATCATCGCCTTTCCCTTGCTTGTGGCAATTGCCACTTGCAAGCGGCTCATCGGAATCATTAGGCTCCATACCAAGTTGTTATGTACCTTTGACATGTACCGGAAGACTGCTCTGTTGTAAGAAGATAAATGATGGATGTGTTAGGGAAAGAAGAAGATTGAAGGGAAAAAGAGAGGAGAGAATGGAGAAATAGTCTAGAGAGAGTGTAAATCGAGAGACCTTTTGTATAAAACTTACCATACTGACAAAGTGATTTACAGAGTATTTATAAAGCCTACAAAAAGTAGAAACAACGCTAAATTCCTGCAAAAATCTCAACAGAAAATAGTTACAACGGAGAAGATGAGAAAAACCCTAGCCGACTAACAAAATGAATTAACTATTTTGAGACTCTTCCTTTAAGCCTAATTCCCCTCTGATCCTTGATTTCTGCTACATCACCCTTGTCCTTACCCCATCTTAGGCCATGTTGCCCACCTCTTTCATGCTTAGCTACAATGCCAAGTACTTCTTTCATCAGATGTTTGCCGTGTTTCTGCCAGCTGTTTTCCTCTTATATACTATCATCGGTTTAGGTTCTCTGTTCTCCATCTCATTTTTTTGTTGTTGTAAACCTGTTTTGTGACTGTTGCATGGGACAAAACCCTTCTGCATATGGTATGCTATCTTCTCGCCTAGGATGGTTATCTGTTCTGAGTATTCTCCAACTGTATGAAGGAGATTCAGTTCTTGAATGGCAAACTGTTTCAGTGGGGGCTCTATTATGTGGGCATAATGCAAAACCATGTTAAAATTCTGTGCTCTGTCTCTTTCTCTCTCTCTTTCTCTCTCCCTTCTCACTTATTCTGTGCTCTCTGTCTCTTTCTCATTCTCTCTCTCTCTCCCTTCTCACTTCTACCCTAAGCTGTTTGTTGCATGAGTTTTTCTTTTATGCCTACAGCCTTTACTAGCAATCTTTAGATGCAGGGACAGATTACACTGGGCTAGGGTACATCTTGCACTATACATGCATGATGGAAAGATAGTGGGAAGGAAGAGAATATTATGATAAGGATTCTATCATTTTGGTGAGCAGATGTAGGAGAATATATGTTTCTTATTTTCTGAAGCACTTTGATTGGTTGGCTAGATATGAATGACCATGACTTGCATACAAGGCCAATTACTGAAAACTAAAGCATATGTGAAAGCACTCTTCGTTTTTTTTTTTTGCAGCTATCTGAATGCCATTTTACTGAATGAAATGTTGTCTGTACTTATTTGATACTAAATCATAGTATCTATCGACGGACAACTGTAGGTTATCATTCTGTGGTCCTATCCCTATTGAACATCCTTTCTAGTGCTTTGCTTAGGTCTTTTGTTTTCTTAATATCTAAGTTATTTACCTGTTGAGGACTTTGAGCTGCAGGATGATTTATTGTTTAAAGTGCTAATTCAACTGGTTAGGGTACCGTTTTCTGCTGAACAACAGTGAGTGTGAATACTATCTTGCGCCTATTGCTTTTAGCTAAATTGGCAGTCACTACCATAGTTCTTGTTCTATGTAGGTTCTGCAAACAAAAATTGAAAGCTCAGGACTCACAAGAAGATATTTTTTTTCTCTTATCAAGCCTTTTCAATCCCATACATCTATTCCACCTATTCCTTTCAGAGGTTAGTCTTACGCATCTATATGGCCTTTTTAGACGCCTACCACCCTTCCTGCACATAAAAGGCTAGAGGAGGGAATAAACTGCATTTTCTATTTGATTAATCTGATTTTCCCCTTCCTTCTCTAACCTTTAGGTGTGTTCTTCTCCTTTCTTCTGCAGTTGCACTATGATCATCAAGTGCTTCTTGATTACCTGATTTCAAAAGATATAGGAAGCAGTTGTGCAGAATATCTTCTGAGGTTGGGTTGGCAGTTTGTTATTCTTCTATTTTACTTGGAAATATGAAATTTGCAGTTAATGGAACATATGGCATTTCATCCGTGGCGTTTGTTTCTTGTTATAGCTTCTAGATTGTTAGTTTTCTTGAAATGTCAGTTTGTAATTATTATGTTTATTTGATTGCTTATATTGTGCATTACTTTCTGCACTTAGTAGGTAGACTGGAGCTACCACCGAGTCCTCTTACTTTACACATGATCTCTGGGAAACCTTTGCTGTTTTCTTGTCCTTATGCCTTTTCCATTAACATTTTTCTTTATAGGTCTTTACGTGCAGTTTGTGACTCCTGGTCTTCATTTGTGGAGTTCTCAATGCCTGAGATAGTTGTAGACAAATCATCTTTTAAGAAAAGGAAAGTTGTATACGAACACAACTCAAATTTTCAAACCTCTCTATCATCAATAGAGAGGGAATATAAGGGTGATGTGGAGTACAACTGCAGGCTCTATGGAACTAGAGGACAGTCATTCAATGAATCCAGAAATTGTTTGCTTTCTCTGAAAACTTCAGTGGAAAATCTTCATAGGAAAAAATTATTTCCATATAATCCAGAAGTTCTTCTAAAACGGTGTGTACTCTTATTACATCAGCAGAAATTTTGTGGATTTTATTCTTGAATTCAAGTTTAATTTAGCTAAAAATGATATAGAATGTATTAAGATGACAAAAGAATTCACTTCATAGAAATTTCTGTGAAATTGGAAAAATGACTTCTAAATTCTATGAAGTTTAATAGAATTTGAAATGTTTTGTGATAATAGTATTTTTATAATTGTATTAAGGAAATATGGATTTGCAAATGAATTCCATTCAATTTTTGGACTTGTTCTGCACATAACTTGAAGTGGATGATGATAGGACACTTCATTGATGATCGGGTATATGATACAGACATGGTAATTTATGTCTAAATCTTAAAAAATGATATAGACATGGTAATTTATGTCTAAATCTAATAGTCATGTCCTAGGAGCAACACTTGTTTGATATAGCATAATTTTTTATGATGAGTTTTAAGTTTCTTTGTGTGTATCTTAAGTGCATACAACTGCTTATCAAATTCTATCTAAATGTTATTCAATTATACTGTTTAATTAATAAAGTACTGATACATTTACGTTCCCTTTTGTTTTTGCAATGTGTTAGTTTAACAAGATTTCAGGAGCTCTGCTTGAATCATTAGAAGTCTCTGTAGCGATTCAATCAAACTCAATTTTTGTTTTTGGCTAAACAAGTTCTCATTCGTCCAGCCTCTTCTGCTTTTAAGAAAGATGGTAAAGATTAGGATTTGTTTGTTCATGTGGTTGCTATTCACTTGACTTCCTTTCAACTGATTAAACATACATAGTTTCTGTCAGATTGCTACTTGTTTGGGCAAGATTCTTGCTGATACTCTTAACAAAGCTATTGACCTCCTGGTGGGAGAAGAAATAGCTTCCTCACTATTTTATATGGTCAGTATTTATGTCTCCTTGATCTGTTTATCTTTAATTTGTTTCTCTTTATTTCCTTGTACTTGTTCAAATGGTTCAAAAATCACTGATATGTCCTTCAAAGCTTGTGGTTGATTGATCAGGATCTTAATCTCACATGTTGCTGGGAATTCCTGTTTCTATGGACATTCAAAAATGCTATATGGTTTAGAGATAAAGGTAATGGAGCAGAACTGGATCATTTATTTTAGTTTCTGCAGCATGTGGTCAAGATGATTCAATTGCAAAGGATCTGCAAGCTGGGTATTCTGCAGTGACTTGCAAAATGCTGACACAAATTCTCATGCTTGTATTATATTTATGTACACATTGAGTTTAGTTCAAATTTTAATTATATGGAACAAGTAAAGAAATGTAATTAAAAATAAGATAGAAATTTGAATGGAAATATCATTTTAATTTTTAGTTAATTTCATATTTAATTTAGTTTCATAATTAATTAAGTTAAAAATTAAATGCCTTTTGGGAAGAGTTGAACAACTTCCGCGCTTTTTGCACCTGCGAAAAATGCACTAGTGGAGGAATTAGCGAATTGAATGGATGTTTCTGAGAGTATATGTGCCGTCTTTCTTGATGTGTTTAAATGATATTTTTTCTCGAATAAGAAGACACCCTCCTGTTAATAAAATCTCTTCACTGATTTCACGGGAGGAACACCATCATTCTGTTAGCTCTGGTGTTAAATTTGAAGTCGAGCGATCTTTCTATGGGAGTTGCTCTTACGGCAAAAGGTAGAAATTGTAAAAATACTACTGGATGGTAATAAACCTTTGAAAAGAGATGATCATTCTGCACCAATTGTAATATCCATGGTCAAACTATTGATATTACATGGATACCCTCTTGGATGTCACATACAGAAAAGAGTTCAGTTGTAGCTGTAACTAATCAAGTTGCATCCTAAGAGGGAGATAAAAAGATAATATATTGGAGTTGATAACTTCGTTCATAAATTCAATCCCTTATAAATGTCAGCAACAGATGGTGCTTTTGTCCAGCCATCTAGCTAGCTTTGTTAAGGTCTTTGAAGCTTAAGACATCTTCCCTATTTCATACAGTGCAGGTACATGCGTTTCTACTTCTTTATCTTTAGAAGTAGTTTTGAATAAAGATCAGGTTATTGACTCCAGAACGTTAAAACATTTTTATTTTCATGAAAATAAAGACCTTAATCCCTATAATTAGCTCTACTAGCTAAGCTGGCATAATCATCTCCCTAATATCCTAATCAATTTGGTTCAATTAATACTGGCTATGTATTTAAAGACTTGGTCTTTGTTTCACTACACCCTCAAATCTCGAGATTCTCTCATGTGGAAAAGGATCCTTACTAGAAGGTAAATTTTGAAGACTTGTGTCTATAAAGCTTTAGTTCTTGAACCACTATACATTCCTGGATGGACCCCTGAATCCCTACTCTTGCCTCTTTAGCCCTAGCCCCTCTAAAGAACCTATACTTATTAGAGTCAATGACTTCATTGACTGCCAGACCAATAGTTGAAATATGCTCTAAATTTTGCAATAATACTCGAATTACTGTAGTAATCTAATTCTAAACCTTCCATTTCCCCCTCACTTATAGGCTCCAGATAAATGGAGGCGGAGCTACACACCTTCAGGGAACTATACAGTCAAATCATGGTATAATATGCTTGGAGAGTTTAGAGTATAACCAGCTCACAAGGGTTTTTACCTTATGAAAGATCTTATGGAAAGCTAAAATACTTCCTTGACAAAAGATCATTTGGAGGAGCATCATCCATTATACACTATTAGATTTGTGTAATATTCATGTCTTTTCCCGTCTCTCTTCACGTAGGTTATGCGGTTGAGAGGAAGTCAACACGATAGAGCATCTACTTTTAGAATGCTCCCTAACCAATGTGTTGTGGTTTCTCTACCATAGGGACCCAAACTCTCTCACCATGCATCTATAATGGTTTATTCCCTATACTTTTAGAGAAATCAGAGCATATTTAGAAAAAAAAAGGCTACATGCATGACAATGTTTGAGGCAGATACATTTTCAAATATCAAAGTAAAAAATAGCTATTGCTTTAATGGAGACATGGAGAACATAAAGAGGTACTGATGCGGGAGGGTATGGGATGATCGAATCTACTCTTGAACCCTACTCAACGTATGCAATACCGAAATAATAACCACCTAGAATTAAATCATCCCCTCTAATTGAATCTATAATTCTAAAAGAAAGTAAAAACAAAAATTAGGAAAATAAAATAAGAAAAAAAAATGGCACAGACTTACCGATAAGTTGACCCCCGCTCATTGGCTCAACAAAACTTCTAAAAACTCTTGCTTCCTAAAAAATTTTAAGAAATTAAATTTAACAAAAATGTTAAAAGAAGAAAAATCAAAACTCTTAAGAATACTCTGAAATTTATCATCAAAGGGTGTGTTTATATCATAGGGGCAAATGTTTATTTATTATCTTTTCTGGTCAATTTAGATGAGTACAAAATTTTGAGATAATTAATAAAATAATAATTTAAATAAAATTCAATCTTAATTTAAGATAATTACATAATAAAAATAATTATTTCAAATAAATTAATTAAATAATCATAAAGAATAAATTTATAATAAAATATTAATTAAAATAAACTCATATTTATTCAACGTGAAATCCATTTAAAACACACGAGGGAATTAATTTTAAAACATAGGTAATTTAAAAAGTGGGTCCCAAACTTTTTAAAAAAATATAAACTAATAAAATAATTTAAATATTTTAAAAAGAGAAAAAAAGGGGCCGACCGGGTTTGGGTTACCTAGATGGGCATTACCTGGAGAGTGGGGAGGGGGAATAAAATTCTTTTTTTGGCAGGATGAGTGGACGGGAAGGGGTAGACTCAAGAATTTGTATCAACATATTTATGCTATTGCTCAAGCCAAATTTCAGGGTAGATGAAGCTCATTGTGATGTAACTCCTGGAAGGCCTGAATCAACATCTGAAGAAGAGTCCAAAGGCGAGCAAGATACTCGCGTGATTTAGAGTGCCGGCGAGAAGATCGCCTGCAAACTCGCAGAAACATGGTCCAGGAGGCATACGTGCACAACACGACCAGGAGCACGCATGTTCATGGCAAGGCATACAGGCGCACATGAGGAGAGTATGCCCCCAGCCAATGTGCGCGCACATGAGAAGAGCATACACTCAACTAATGCGCGCGCATATGACGCATACGCAGAGGCGTATGCTTGCGCACATGCAGACTCCCACTTCCACGGGAAGAAAGTGTCCTACTCGCTGACGGATTCTCTGTCAACTTATGGGCAAAATTACGAAGGGCTTGGAATTTTTTAAGGCCCAACAGGTATACCAGGCCCAACACCTATCCAAGTATATCCAAGATAATCGACCCAACAGGTTAGGGCCTTAGAACTGAAGGCCCATTGGCCTTTCAACCCAAGATGCAGTAAAAGAGAAGCTTGTCAAGCCCAAACTGGGAGAGACCAAGATGATCAAGCCCAACCTTTTAACTGGAGATCAAGGAAAAGCATGGCAGCGGCCCAAGAAGAAGATCAAGGCTTGGCCAAGCCTGACCTTGACCCAAAGTCACCATGGCTGAGAGGAAACAAGAAGAAAGAAGCTTGGCCGTGTAAGGGAGCATCCATGATGAGTCCAATTTGGAGGAGGAGGAAACACCCTCTACGACCGATGAGAAGGAGGATCAAGAAATCCAAGCTGAAGAACAATCGGCCAAGAAGGTTCTTAATGAAGAAGGACCCAGAAACCGAGATGGAAATGGAGAACCTCAAGAGGAGTTCAACACCGAGAAGGAAGGATATTTTCTTCCACCTTCGCAACATCAAATCCTTGACAAACTCCTCTTCCCCATAGAAGATTACAAGCTGGAAATTAAAGACTTTAATAAGGAGATGGATATTCAAGAATAAGAGGATAGAATTCAACAAAAGGAGAAGTTCCAAAGGCATTCATCAATTAGCCAAGGAAACCTTCTCTTTACCAAAGACCTCTTTCAAACTTCCACTCCAAGTCCTTAATGTTTCAGCAACTCTACATCAAGATCCTTTCGATAAGATCATTAAAGAAATGAGAAGAAGAAGTCGAATGCAATTAGGAGGCCTAACTCGATGAAGCTATGAGAGGAAGAGTTTAAATTTTAACTTATTTAATTATCCTATTTAAATTAGGACTAGATTATTTTAATTATTTCTTTTAAGTTTCCTAGGCTAAGTGTTATTAAGAATTAGGATTGCATTATATTTTATATGTCAATTTGAATTCATAAAAGGAAGTCTACATAAAGGCTTCAACCCTTAAGTTGTAAATACAACTATCAAATTTGAGAATTCAATAAGAGTTTCAAGCTTTTGCTTGCTTCTTAAAATTAGTTTTGCTAATTTTATGAGTGTTCTTCAAGAGTCTTCAAGCTAATGAGCTTTTGTTGAGCCAGAGAATTAGGATTGACTAATTTTATGATGCTCTTTAAATTTCTGAAGACCTAAGCCAATCATTTTCCACAAACCTTTCCCATGAGGTTTAGCTGTCTCACTACTCCCCTCCCCCATAAAGCAACCCCAACGAGCATCAATTACTTTTTTCCACAACATGTCATCTTCCCTTAAAGTACCTTCATAACCATTTTCCATGCAAAGCAATTTTCATTTTAGTGAGAGACCGAAGACCCAAACCCCCATGATTCACAATAAGTTTCACATCTTCCTATATTACCGAATGAAATCTTCTTCTCCCTTATTCATCCCCCAAAGAAACTGATACTGGGTAGCTTCCAATCTTCTATCAATATACGTAAGAATTATTAGAGCAGATAAATAGTAAATCAGTAGATTAGATAGTGTGTTTTTTAATTATTGTAAGTCTACCACACTTGGAAAAGAATCTACTATTCTAACCAGCCAGTCTACGTTCAAACAAGTTGATCATTATATCCCACACCCTTCCCTCCTTGAATTTGAAACCCAAAGATAAGCCAAGGTACTTAATAAGAAACTTAATACACTTATAGCCTAACGTCCTAGCAAGCTTGGTCTCCTCCCTCCGGTCACCAATGCAAAACATCTTTGATTTTTTCAAATTAATATTAAGGCCAGACCACTTGAAAACATAGAAACACACACCTTAAGTGAAGAATCATCTTTTCATCCGAGTGGCAAAAAATCAATATATTATCTAGAAAGAATAAATGAGAAACCTCCACCATCTTATCCCCTCTCCCCACCATCAACCCCTACTCTCTCACTCTCTCCAATAACCTGTTTAAATCTTCCATGACTATGATGAACAATTGAGCAGAAAGTGGATCCCCTTGTCTATGACCCCTAGAGGCACGAAAAAAACTAGATGAATCGCCGTTCACCAACTTAGCAAACGAAGTAGTAGTTATACAAGAATGCATCCATTTTCTCTATACTATTCTAAAATCCATTTTATTGAGCATATAATCAACAAAGTCCCAAAAAAAAAGTCCATACACATCCATATCTAATTTACACAAGGCCCCACTCCTCTTATTGCCAACAACTTCATCAACCACTTCACTAGCCACCAGAACCGCGTTAAGAATTTGTCTACTGTCCATAAAAGCATGCTGACACTCCCAACTACTTTCCTGAGGATTGAGGATAATCTTCTAGTCAAAACCTTCGAAATGAGCTTATACACATGTTACCCACCAAATTGATAGGTCTAAAATCTCTAATATTTTAGCTCCCTCCACTTTAGCAATGAGCACAAAAAAAGTAGAATTCAAGATCCTGATTTGTGTAGGTCATCAAACACTTACACAATATCATCTTTAATAATATACCAAAAATCCTATGAAAATTGTATATTGAAACCATTAGGTCTAGGAGCTTAGTCACCATTGTACTCTCTAAATCCCTAAAGAATCTCTTCTTCAGTGAATTCTCTTTCAAGAAAATTATGCTACTCTCAGTCAAACCTTAAATTGCAAACCATCAAGCCTGGGTCTTCTGTCTAAATCCTCCTCATACAGTTTCGGGAATAATTCTTTAGCTTTTTCTCTCATAATCTCATTTCTTTAGAAGCACACATGATCAATAATCATCTCCTTGACATAATTACATCTCTTTCTATGGTTAGCCAAATGGTGGAAATAACTAGTATTTCGATAACCTTCCATTATCCATTTTTCTCTATCTTTCTACCTTAGTTGTCTCAAGGCTTCATGTCTAACAACTTCTTCCAAAGTTAGACCACCATCCCCTCCTTGTTAAAGTCATCAATGTCTTGAAGTAGTATGCTTGTATGTTCTTCTTCCTTGATTCTAGCTTCTTTAACTCATCTTTTTTATCTCATCCTTCGATGTTTTGAATATTTTAGCAACTCTAAAACTGAAATTTCCTTCAATCTTTGTATCTTTCCAAGATTTCTCTACCAGCTCATGAAAGCTCTCCACCTTAAGCATTTATTGTCTACGCGGAATAGGATAGGACCCTAATATATGCCATCCAAAACAATACAAATCGGAAAGTGATCAGATATAGGCCTCTGCAATACTTTCTGACACACTCTTGTAAGCTGCAAAAGATAAGCAGATGAGATAAAAAAATGATCAATCCTCGAAATAAGGGCTTCTATCATTCATCCATGTCCACCTTCCCCTCAATAATGGTAAATCCACCAACCCCAACATATTTATAACTTCTCTAAACCTATCAGCACAAACCCGTGAAAAGTTCTCCCCTGACCTTTTACTCCTCCTTAACACCATATTAAAATCTCCCCCACAACTTAATTACTTCCCTATCCCTTTTTACGTTCCTCTAACTCTTTCTATAAACTCTCCTTCTCATTTTTCATAACCCCTACAATAAACACCCTTAAACATCCACTCCTCACCTCCAAGACAATTTTGGAACAAACAAGAAACTCTGACTTCTCCTACAAACACCTCTTTACATATCACCATATCTTTATTCCATACAATAATTACTCCCCTTGTCGCTCCTTTGACCGGCACACAACACTACCTTATATCCGTCACCCTCCACAATCTTCTAATATCTACTTCCGAGATGCACTCCATTTTTTATTATTGGAGGCAAAACACATTCAGTTTTTGCTGATGTATAAAACCTTAATGATTTCCACTTTTTCCTATCACTAACTCCCCTAACATTTCATGAAATGATTTTATCTATCATTTAGATGACTTTAATCTATGCAGTTCTCTAGACTCCCCTTTAATATATTTTCTTTTTGCTTTAGACACCGATGTGTTCTTTTTCTTTTTCACACTTCTTCTTATCTCAATTTATGTAAATAATGCAAGAAAATGGTCCTCTATACCCTCATATGTTACCCCTAGCATATTGTTAATTTTTTGAATACTTTGTAATATCCATACAGACTGAACATCCTCCCTAGACTCTCCATTCACCTCACTGTCCATCAGAAAATTTCTCTGTATATTAGGATTCAACACCAAAGCTATCCCAGGATCATCAGAGTATACTGGCACGATCGCCATGCTAGTTTTTTTCACCTCCCTTCATTCCTCCACCGTCTATTTCTCCTTCATTATTATTTTTTCCTCCGAAGCTACCATATCACACATGGCCATTTGTAGACCTAATCAAACACTTTCCCACCAACTCCTTTAGATGGGTCTCCTCCACTTGTCCACCTTTCTCCTCTACTGGCGACATCGCAAAACCCTGTTCTTTTCAATATATCTCTTTATTCACTGTTTAAGTCAGGTTTTTCTTAACAGGCCTCCCAACCATTTCACTTTTGGGTTGATTTTCGTGATGGGCCTCTTACTGGGTCTAACCTAGTCTACCATTTTCCTTTCCCAAACCAAGTGTACTGTCCTCTGCGAGTGGGCCTATCCACTCTTGGTCGATCCCACTAAACCCATCAAAAAAACTTCCCCTACTGTCGTTTGACCTTACCACCTTGGTGGTACTTTTATCATTTTGAATTCAACCTGACCTAGAATGGTAATAGTATTCATCTGCCCTACCTGACTCACCCCCTTAGATTGAGCTTTTGCCCCCAACAGGTAGGTTTTCACTTTACCTACTTCAACGGTGATCTTAAGCTCAATCAAACAATACGGACACCATAGAGCTTCCTTGCACAAACTAACACCTCTAATGGCCTGTCGGACAACCACCTTTACCTCCTCAAATTGTTATTTCTTGTCAGGATTCACTAGAGACCAATTTAGCTGATAATGGCTTAAAACGACATTATTATCACCCACTTTTGGGTTGTTAAACTTAATTGTAATGCTATCTTTTTTGAGTTATTTTCTAAGTTTTGTTGCATGACAGGATATAAGGACGAAATGAGGAAAAATAGCATAAAAAGCGAAAGAGTTCGTGAAAAGAGTCATAGTCCAGAAATGAGTCTTGGGCAAAGCTTGGGTCCAGAAGACAAACAACTTAGTCTTGGGTAAGGTTATGAGTCGCATGCAGTAGTAGATTTAAATTAAAACGTGCACTTTTCAAATATGAAAAGAGATATCATTCCACCTAAGATCTGGGGTCAAAAATCAAGGAAAAAATATTATAGAAAGCTTGGGATAAGTCAAAAATCAAGGAAAAGAATCCTAATAAAAAAAAGAAGAAAACCCTAGCCATTCTTCTATAAAGAGGGCGGTTGCCAAGTAGGTTCATCATTCAATCTTCTTCCCGACGCAGCTCACAGCAATAGCTGTAGATTCTGTACCCTCATTTCATCTCATTTCATCTCTTTTTATCTCTCTTCTTCTCTTGAATTTTCAAGAACTTGTTTTGTGTTAAAATCTACCATGAGTGGCTAGTTTATTTCTTTTTTCTAGTTGAGATTTGGTGAACTCCAGTGATGTATTTGTGAGATCAAATTGATTTAATTCATGTTTTATTTAAATCTTGGTATTTATTTACTTCATGCACCTATATATATTTGCTGTTTTGAATCCATTTGAATAGGGCGCGTCGAACGCGAGTAGAAGTTACAAGCAGCCGGCCGAATCACTCAAATCCATAATTATTTGATCGGTTCTGGCACCTAGCAATGATCAATGTTGCACTGAGGATGTAAGTAATCTTGTTGACCGGTTCACAAGGATGAATTCATCAACTTAAATAAGGTTCTTCTAGTTTTCAAGACTGTTTACAAGTTAAATCCTATCGATGTTCCCAAAACTGTTTGGCAGCAAAGAACCAACTAATGAATGTTTCTTGGTTGATTTAAAAATAAGAAACAATTAATTATCGCAATGTTTTCGACAACTATAACTGGTTTGTTATAGTTTAAATAAAACTAATCATTGCATCTGTGATCAAATACGTTACTGGAGTTGACTATTTCATCAATTTGGAATCTTTTTTATAATTGTTTTGGATTTTAACTTACAGCCAAAAGTTTATTTAAACATTATCTTGCTTTTTGCCTATTTTATATTTTGTGTATTGAGTTTTACTAAACCCCCTTTTTGTTTACTTTTCATTCATCGGTCAAGAAAGAACATTTTAGATTAAATCATAAGAAGCTTTACTCTCATTATCAAGATCTCCATCTTGATGTAAAATCTCTAAATTTAATTAAGGATTTTATCATATAAATTAAACAACAAGGTAATAAATATGATAATAAAAATATTATTTTTTTATATTAAAATAAATTATTAAATAAAAATGTATTCAATATATTACATAAATAATTGGATCTTGAGTATGACAATTATATCCATAATAATCTCCCATTTGCAGTATATCCAATTTATCATGTACTTCATTCCCAACTTCCACTTATGCTTGTCAAACTCCTTTGCACTAAGAGTCTTAGTGAATGGGTCAGCTGCATTATTCTTTCCATCAACCTTTTGAATTTTAACGTCCCCATGTTAAATGATTTCCCTAATCAAGTTGTACCTTCACAGAATGTGTTTGGATTTTTTATGCAATATTGGCTCCTTTGCTGGAGTGATAGTTCTAGTATTGTCACACAATAATGAAAATGGATCTTCTATTGAAAGAACCACACCAAGTTCAATTAAGAACTTTTTCATCCAAATAGCTTCCTTAGCAGCTTCACTTGCCGCTATATATTCTACTTCAGTCACTAAATCAACTACTGTAGCTTGTTAGGAACTTTTCCAATTCACTGAACCACTATTTTAGGTGAACATATAACTAGATATAGATTTGCTATCATCTTTATATGAAGCAAAACTTGCATCGATATCACCTTCTAGTTTTAACTTAGATTCTCCATAGCTGAGGAATTGGTCTTTAGTTCTTCTCAAGTACTTGATAATGATCTTTACCACTTTTCAATGTTCTTTACCAGGATTCCCTTGATGCCGGCTAGTCACTCCTAGTACATAAGCCACATCAGGACGTGTACATGTCATGGTATACATGATGGCTCCCATTGCGTTAACATACAGGACTCTCCCCATGCGTTCTCTCTCTTTAGAGGTTTTAGCACAATTCTCTCTACTGAGAGTCATTCCAGTGCCTATCGGTAGATAGCCAATTTTGGAATTTTTCATATTAAACCTCTTCAAAATGGTGTCAATGTACATAGACTAGAAAATTCCAAGCAACTTCTTAGATCTATCTCTATAGATCTTTATTCCCAATATATAAGCTGCTTCTCCCAAGTATTTCATAGAGAACTGTTCAGATAACCATATCTTAGTATTTTGTAATGCTGGTATGTCATTCCTAATGAGTAATATATCATCAACATACAACACTAAGAAAATGATTGTACTCCCACTAACATTTTTGTACACACAAGGTTCGTCTTCGTATGTAAAAAAATTGAATTTTTCGATAGTTTAATTAAAATGAATATTTTAACTTCGAGATGCTTGCTTTAAATGGATCTTTGTAACTTGCGTACTTTATCATGATCAGATGGGGATATGAAACATTCAGGTGGTGTCATATACATATCCTCTTCTAACTCACCATTTAGGAAAACTGTTTTCACATCCATCTGTCATATCTCATAACCATAGTAGGCAACTACTGCAAGGAGAATCTAAATTGATTTGAGTTTTACTATAGGAAAAAATGTTTCATCATAATCGATTCTTTCTTTTTTATGATATCCCTTAGTAATAAGACGAGCTATATAGGTCTCCACCTTTCTGTCTACTCCAATCTTTTTCTTGAAAACCCATTTACAACGAATAATCTTTATACCCTTTGAAGTTTTAACTCAAGTCTAAACTTTGTTAACCTTCATGGATTTTATTTCAGATTCTATGGCCTTTATCCATTTTTCAAAATCGGAGCTTTGCATAGCTTTTTTATCGGTCTTGGGGTCATCATCATCATGATTGACCTTATTTGATGCATCATCTTGCACCATAAGATTCAACCTATCTAGTGCATGACATTTTCTAACAGACCTTCTAAGTGTTTTATATATAACTTGCTCACTTTATACTAAATTAGGTTGTTGTTTAATATGATTTTGAATAGGTTCACTAACTAGTTCTTGAACAATATTTGTTTCTTGAACCACAACCATTGGAGATGACAACTTCCTTGTCATCTTCAAAACATCTAGTAAAGGTTGCTTAACTTATTTCTCATGATCCTCTTCTTGTATTGGTTCATTAGTTTCTTGAACTTCATTAAATTCAATTCTTTCATTATTATTTTCTTCTAAAAGAAATTTTCTTTCTAAAAAAGTTGATTCTCTAGCCACAAACACTTTATGATCAGATGGGTGATAAAAATATTATTTTGTTATTTATTTGGGATACACTATCAAATCTTGAGTCAAGTTTATCGGTTTGTAATCTCTTAATATAAGTTGGACAACCCCAAACTTTAATGTGCTTAAGGCTCTATTTATGTTATTTTCATATCTCATATGGTGTTGTAGAGGTTGACTTAGTGGGTACTTTATTTAGCAACTATATTGCAGTTTCTAAAGCATATCCCCATAAATTAATTAAAAGATTTGTAAACCCCATCATTGATCTCACCATATCTAATAAGGTTCGATTTCTTCTTTCACATACACCATTGTGTTGTGGTGTTACAAGAGGGGTCTACTATGAGAGAATCCCATTCTCTTTGAGATATCCAGTAAAATCATCACTAAGATATTCTCCTCCTCTATCAGACCTTAGCACTTTAATACTTTTACCAGTCTGTTTCTCAATTTCACTATGGAATCTTTTGAACATTTCAAAAGACTCATATTTATATTTCATAAGATACACAAATCCATCCTCTAGCTCGAACTTTCATGGGGCCACAAACATAAGTGTGAATTAGTCCCAATAATTTAGAAGCATCTTCTCCACTTTCAATAAATAGAGTTTTGGTCATTTTTCTTTTAAGATAAGATTCACAAGTTGGATATGATTCATAATCATATTTTTTAAGGTAACTTTCCTTATAGAACTTGCTTATTCTTTTCTCTTCAATATGACCAAGTGCATAATGCCAAAGATATGTATGATTTACTTGATCATCTCTTTTTTTTAAGACTAGAAACATGCAAAACTGAATTTACATTCATATAAGGTAAGATATAAATACCATGTTGGA
The DNA here is from genome assembly GCF_054855325.1 of Carica papaya. Taxonomy (NCBI): domain Eukaryota; kingdom Viridiplantae; phylum Streptophyta; class Magnoliopsida; order Brassicales; family Caricaceae; genus Carica; species Carica papaya. Next base: position 19,383,819 of record NC_142312.1, on the reverse strand, counting down.
GATAACTATTTGTATATAAATCATCACCATAATAAATAGAGCAAATTCTATTATTCAAAATAACACGAAAACCATGTTGGTCTTAAAAAAATATTGAAATTATGTTCAAAACAAATTTAAGAACGTAATAACAATTCTCCAACAAAAGTATTTTGACCTCAGGCATCCTAAGAGAAATTGATCCTAAAGCTAAGACCACAACTTTTGCACCATTCCCAACTTGAAGATTAACTTCTCATTTCTTCAATCTTCTACTAATTTATAGTTCCTGTAATATATTGAAAATGTTAAAATTACCTCCAGTATCTAATACCCATATAGATGGATTAATAGAAGTTAAAAAAATCATGAAAATACTTATCATTGAGGTCTCACCTTGTTTCTTATCTTTCAAAGATGCAAGATACTCCTTATAGAAGAAACATTCAACATCAAATTGGTCACCTTTTCCCTTACCTTTAGGTTTGGTCACACCACCTTTAGATGCAGTGGACTTCTTCTTAGGTTTCTTTTTACCCTTACCCTTCTTATTAGAAGAGTTACTAACCAACATGACAGTTCCTTTCTTCTTATCAAATGTAATTTGATTCCTATAATCAATCAACATATTGAGTATCTCATGAAGATCACAATTCATTTTATTCATCTTGAAATTAATAATGAATTGTGAAAAGGATTAAGGTAGTGATTATAAGATCAAATCTTGAGAAAGCTCTTTACGTAGTGTGTACCCTATTTTTTGAAGCTCTTCAATAAGACCAATCATGTTCAAAACATGAGGCCCAACTAGAGAGTTAGCGGTCAACTTGGATCCAAATAGAGACTTAGATAGTTGGTATCTAGCTGTCATGCTTGGTGCACCATACATCTTCTTAATACGATCAATGATAGCAATAAGGATCCATACTCTCATGTTTCCTATGGAGTTTAGAACTCTTAGAAGTAAGAATGATGCATTTGGTAGTAAGACAATATGTCAAGTATTTCTAAAAATTCTTAATTGCATCAGTATCATCTTCAGGTGGGGTCTCTCTAGTAGATTTATCGATCATATCAATAAGCTTTTCGTGCATGAGAAAAATTCTCATGTTTTGGTATTAATCATCAAAATTTGGTCCAAACAACTTGTTGACATCAAGTATGTCACACTGTGATATAATAGACATATCGAGAAATCTTAAATTGAGAAAAAAAATACAACAATATAAGAACACATTTACATATATGATGCAGACATGGGTTCAAAAGGCATTAAAGAGAAGTATGAAGAAGATATTACAATGCCAGCTAGTCCAATAATAAGATTTCAAGCTAAGAAGCTAAAACATACATTTCAAGGCTTTGTATAAAGATGGATACAATAAGAACTTAGCACATGTGAACTATTTGAAGAATTAAACAAGTCAAAGAAGATCATTAATTTTGTCCAAGTGTGTGGGCAGAATTTAGAATGAATATCTAGGATTATTTTGATCATTTCTTAAATAATTAAATTATGTTCATATTTTTCTAGGTCATTTAATACTATGTTCTCCTAAGTCATTTAATACCATGTTATCCTTGGTCATTTAATACCATGTTTTCCTATGTCATTTAATATCATGTTTTCCTAGGATAATTATGTTCATGTTTCGCTAGACTCTAATTATGATCCTTTGGCAGAATATAGGTGTTTTAGCTTATAAATATCTCTTTTGCAATGTAATATGACACACTTTAATTATTGAATGAATTTCATGGCCTTTGTTAGAACTTTGATAAGTTAGAATTCTTATTCTTCTTGTTGCATCAAGAATTGAATTAACTTATCAAGTTATCTTGTAGTATTTATTCATTCTTTCTTTTTTCATCTCAATCACCCAAGTTCTCAATTACAGGTTAGTTGTGAGTTTGGTAGGAAGGATTTGTTTAGTGTTCTAAGTTATCTATGCTAAATATATATGTGAGGTTCTGGATGAAATCTTTGATCATTGGGTTTCGCATCAGTTTGGTATCAAAGCTTTGGCCTTGGATAAATCTCTAGGTATCATTTGTGTTTGATTTATCTAATTTTATCTTTTTATTTTTATTTATTTAGACTGTTCAACTTATATTTTTGTTATTCTTAATCTTGGTTGCACCTTGTTCTTATACTTCAATTATGTATTCTTTATCATTTCATATTTTGTTCTTATTAGCCGAATTAAAAAAAAAGAAACGTTAAAAAAATATAGAGAAAAGGAAGAAAAGAAATATCAGAATCAGCTTATATTACAAAAGAGAAAGGGGGTGTTCATTGAACTTTTAATTCAGTTCATCTTAGTCAAAGTGCATCCACTTCACATAACCTCACAATAGCATAATTTTTATTGTCAAGAGCATAACTTACATTAAGAATAGATTATAGGTTTACATATTCAGATTTCTTATTGGTAGTGATATGAATTCTATTATCATTAGTCGAAAATGGTTTTCTTGCATTCTTAGTTTCGTTTCTTTATATTCCTTTTATTTTCATTACACTTAAAAGTAGTTAATTGCATTCTAGTTACTTTAATTAATTTAAAGAAATGCACCCACTTTAATCCATGTGTTTAGATTCTGTTTTTGTTTATCTATCTGCATCTAGTGTTAATTGTTTACCTTTTTATTTATTAGGATTCCTTGAAGTATCACATAAACAACTACTTATTTATCTTGATTGAGTTGCTTTCAATTCTAAAGTACAACTTGAAGAAGAGAATAGAGTGGTAAAAGGCTTGAGGGTGTGAGCGTAGAAGAGGATGAAAGCCAAAATCCTGAGTGAAAACATGAGAGAAGTGACAAATCTATTCAAGAGTGAAACATATAAGGTAGTGTTGTGAGAAATTTTCTTTACCAATATTTTTTTGTAGGTTTTACATCATGTCAAATTTTGGAAGTGAGAAGCGTGAAATCACCATGGATGATATAACCTTTATGTTAGAAGCAATGCAAAGGTAGTTTGAGAAGCATAATAGGGGCATAGACAACATGAAAGGTGATATAGATAGCCTTCAAGGCCAATAAGGTGATCCTAATCAAAGGAGGCAAAATAGGGGAAGAAGAAATATGTTGAATTATGACGAGATAAAAAGGGAAGTAGATGAAGATAGTGAAGAGTCAAAGTAGAAAGAAGACCCGAAAGGGGATAACAACCTCAATTCTATCAAGATGAAGATTCTTTCTTTTCAAGGTAGAAATGATGCTGAAACTTATCTAGAATGGGAGTAAAAAGTTGAGTTGATATTTGAATGTAATAGCTATTCCGAGGAGAAGAAGGTGAAGTTGGTGGCCGTTGAATTTATTGATTATGCTTTAGTTTGGTGGGATCAATTACTCATCTCTAGTAGACATAATGGAGAGGCACCCATCACCACCTGGACTCAAATGAAAGCCATCATGAGAAAAAGGTTTTTTTCCATTATTTTACTATAGAGAGCTCCATTAGAAATTGCAAAAGCTCACTCAAGGGCCTAAATCAGTTGAAGATTATTGCAAAGAAATGGAGATAGCCATGATTCGAGTAAATATCGAGGAGGATAGAGAAGTTACCATGGCACGATTTTAAGTGGCTTGAATAGAGAAATTGCCGATATAGTTGAATTACATCACTATGTTGAGTTGGAAGAGATGGTTTATATGACCATGATAGTAGAAAGACAATTGAAAAGTATGGGGACAACATGGTCATATTCTAGTTCTAATAGCAATTGGAATTAAAAGTGGCCTAAGAAAGAGGAGAAAATCAAGGAGAAGAGTTTTGGTTCTAAGGAGAAGGCTATAGATTTCAACAAACGTAAAAATAAAGGTACCCCATAATCTATTAAAGGTACTTCTGATCTTACATATACTAATAAACATAGAAATATTAAAAATTTCAGAAGTTTAGGAGTGGGACATATTACTTCAATGTCCAAATAAGAATGTTATGTTTATTAGGGACAATGGGGATGTTGAGTTTGATTCTGATTGTAATAATATGCTACCTTTAGAAGATTGTCATGATGATGTTGAGTATGCTACCTATGGAGAATCATTGATTATTAGGTGAGCTCTTAATATACAAGTTAAAGAGGAAAGTTTAGAGCAAAGGGAAAATAGGTTCCATACAAGATGCCTTGTAAGTGGAAAAGTTTGTGTTGTGATCATTGATGGAGGGAGTTATGCAAATGTGGTTAGTACTACTTTGGTGGAGAAATTAGGTTTAAGATGTGAAAAGCACCCAAGACCCTACAAGCTGCAATTGTTGATGATTGTGGAGAAGTGAAGGTGATTAAATAGGTTATAATTCCATTCTCCATTGGGAGATATTTTGATGAAGTATTATGTGATGTAGTAACCATGCAAGCTGGTCATTTGTTGTTAGGGCGACCTTGGCAATTTGATAGAAGAGCCATACATGATAGGTACACAAATAGGTACTCATTTACTTTGAATGGCAAAGATTTCACACTTGCGCCATTATTTCCTTCAGAAGTGTATAAAACAGCCAATTGATGAGTGATTGCACTAGTGAGAAAAAGAAAGAGGGAAACACAAGAGAGAAAAGTATAATGAGAGAAGAAAAGAGTGAAAACAAACTAGGTTTGTATTCAAAGGAAAGGAAATTAAGGAGTGTTTATACAAGTAAGAGAGCTTTGATAATGCTTAGGTTTAGAGAAGTTTATTTCTCTAAAACTAACCTTAATCCAAATCTGCCTAGTATGTTTGTTTCTTTGTTGCTTGAGTTTGAAGATGTGTTTCCTGATGATATGCCAAATAGATTACCACCTCTAAGGGGTATTGAGCATCAAATTGATTTCATTCATAGTTCTGCAATTCCTAATAAACTAGCATATAGGAGTAATCCGGATGAAACAAAAGAACTCCAAAGGCAAGTAGATGAACTCTTGGCAAAAGGGTATGTAAGGGTGAACGTGAGTCCATGTGCAGTTCCTGTGTTGCTAGTTCTTAAGAAAGATGGATAATGGAGGATGTGTGTTGACTATCGTGTAGTCAATAAAATCACTGTAAAGTATCGTCATCCTATTCCTAGATTAGATGACTTGTTAGATGAATTGCATGGTGCAGTCAATAAAATCATTGTAAAGTATCGTCATCCTATTCCTAGATTAGATGACATGTTAGGTGAATTGCATAGTGCATGTATTTTTACAATGATTGATGTGGAAAGTGGATATCATCAAATTTGAATGAAACCAGGTGATGAATGGAAGATTGCATTCAAAACTAAATATGGTTTGTATGAGTGGATGGTAATGTCATTTGGTTTAACTAATACACCTAGTACATTCATGAGGTTAATGAATCATGTCTTATGTGAATTTCTTGGAAAGTTTATTGTAGATTATTTTGATGATATTATGATTTATAGCAAGTCTTTGGATGACCATCTTGTGCATGTTAGAATTGTTCTAGAAGTTTTGAGAAATGAACAATTATTTGCTAGCTTACAGAAGTGTACTTTTTGCCTTGATCAAGTTTTATTTTTAGGGTTTATTATTAGTGCAAAGGGAGTTAAGGTTGATAGTGACAAAATGAAAGCTATACAAGAATGGCCAACACCTAGGAGTGTGTCTGATGTGAGGAGTTTTCATGGGCTGACTTGCTTTCATGAGTTGAGGTTGATTTCTCAACTATTTCTGCTCCTTTAACTGAATGGTTAAAAAGGAGGTTGGATTTTAATAGAGAGAGGAGCAAGAGCATGCATTCAAAACTTTGAAAGATAAATTGTGTTCTACATCTGTTCTTTATTTACCTGATTTTTCTAAAATTTTTGAAATTGAATGTGATGCCTTTGGAATAAATATTGGAGCTGTTTTGATGCAGAATAAACATCTAATTGCATATTTCAGTGAAAAGTTAAAGGGAGCACCATTGAACTATTCTACTTATGATAAGGAGTTATATGCTTTAGTTTGTGCACTGCAAATGTAGCAACATTACCTACTTCCAAAGGAATTTGTGATTCATATTGATCATGAGTCCTTCAAGCATTTAAAGGGACAAGGGAAACTGAATGAAAGGCATGCAAAGTACATGAGATTTTTCCTTATGTGATTCATTACAAGCAAGGTAAAGACAATGTGGTGGCAGATGCATTATCTAGAAGGTACACTTCAATATCTACACTTAGTTCTAAGTTGTTAGGATTTAAGCAACTCAAAGATATGTATGCTACTGATTCTGATTTTTGCAATGTTTATGTTGCTTGTGAACATCCTGGATTTGATAAGTTTTATAGGCATGAGGGATTTTTATTTCGTGGAAGACAATTGTGTGTGCCTACATATTCATTGCGTGTTCGTGAGTCTTATAGTGGGATATTAATGGGTCATTTTTGTGTGCATAAAACTTTAAACATTATGACTGAGCATTTTTATTGGCCAAATATGTGTAGGGATGTTGAGAAACTTTGTCATATTGTATTGCATGTAGACAGGCTAAATCTAAGTCCAAACCACATGGTTTTTACACTCAATTACCAGTTCCTACTCAACCTTGAACTAACATTTCTATGGATTTTGTGTTAGGTTTGCTTAAAACTAGAAGAGATAAAGATAACATATTTGTTGTAGTTGACAGGTTTAGTAAAATGACATATTTCATTGCATGTCACAAAATCGATGACGTAACAAACATTGTTAATATGTTCTTTAGAAAAGTAGTAAGGTTATATGGTGTATCTAAGACTATTGTTTCTGATCATGATATTAAATTCTTGAGTCATTTTTGGAAAATCTTGTGGAGTAAGTTAGGAACTAAACTTTTGTATTCTACTATTTGTCATCCACAAACTGATGGTAAAACTGAAGTTGTTAATAGAACTTTAAGAACTTTGTTGCATGTTGTTATTGGTAAAAATTTGGAAACTTATGAAGATTTTTTGTCATTCATTGAGTTTGCATATAATCGTATTATTCATTCTTCTACAGGTTTTTTACCTTTTGAATTTATATATGATTTTAATCCGTTAACTGTTTTGGATTTAATGCCATTACTTTTAAGTGAAATTTCTAGTTTAGATGGTAAGAAGGAAGCTGAAATGGTTAAAGCTATCCATGGGAAAGCACGTGAGTATATTAAAAAAAAGTACCAAGTTTATACTCAAAGGGCTAAATGAAGGGCGAAAATAAGTTGTACCTGAACCTGGCGATTGGGTTTGGGTACATATGCACAAGGAAAGGTTTCCAAAACAAAGGAAGTCAAGGTTGGATCTGAGAGGTGATGGACCATTTCAAGTGTTGGAGAAAATCAATGATAATGCTTATCGAATTGATCTCCTTGATGAGAATTCTGAGTCCGTTACTTTTAACGTTTTTTATCTTTCTCCGTTTGATATGAATGTAGATTCGAGGACGAATCCTTTTAAAGAATGAGGGAATGATGCGGGCATGGGTTCAAAAGGCATTAAAGAGAAGTATGAAGAACATATTACAATGCTAGCTGATCCAATCACAAGATTTTAAGCTAAGAAGCTAAAACATACATTTCAAGGCTTTGTATAAAGATGGATACAATAAGAACTTAAGACGTGAACTATTTGAAAAATCAAAGAAGCCAAAGAAGATCATTAATTTCGTCCAAGTGTGTGGGCAGAATTTAGAATGAATGTCTAGGATCATTTTGATCATTTCCTATATAATTAAATTATGTTCATGTTTTCCTAGGTCATTTAATACTATGTTCTCCTAAGTCATTTAATACCATGTTCTCCTATGTTATTTAATACCATATTTTCCTAGGACATTTAAATTATGTTCATGTTTTCCTAAATCATCTAATTATGATCCTTTGGTAGAATTTAGGTGTTTTAGTCTATAAATATTTCCTCTGCAATGTAATACGACACTTCGATTATTGAATGAATTTCATTGCCTTCAGTAGAACTTTGACAAGTGAAAATTCTTATTCTTCTTGTTGCATCAAGAATTGAATTAACTTATCAAGTTATCTTGTGACATTTATTCATTCTTACTTCTTTCATCCCAATTACCCAAGTTCTCAATTACATGGCTAGTTGTGGGTTTGGTAGGGAAGATTTGTTTAGGGTTCTAAGTTATCTATGCTAAATATATATGTAGGGTTCTGGATGTAATATTTGAGTCTCGGGTTTCGTATCAATATATCATAAAGAAATTGACTTTTGTCTAAATGATATTTTTATTAAATAAATCAAATATTTTTAAGAAATCTATATTTCAATTTAGGGGAATAAAGGAATCCTCTAACAATATGAATAAACCCTTTGGTAGTCAAGTTGATTCTCACACATATTTTAAAGATATATATTCTTACTAATTGTATCCTTATACAACTTTCATAAATTACTCTATACCAAATAATCCGTAGTTGTTAGATCGTTCCTATTTGTATAGTTGAGTTAAATGATCATAATGACAAAAAATTAATAAAATTTCATATTTCTTAGGTTGTCCAGACAATTGATATAAAATTAATATATTTTTTCTGTATACGCATCTAATGCAACAAATAACTTTATTTTATTCTTGAACTACGAGTCTTATATTATCAGACCGTTCTTTGTAAATAAGAAATAAGTAAATTTATTTGTTTTGATGGCAAACTATATAATAAAATATTTTATATTTTATTATCATGAACTCAATTTTAAATTAGAGAATATAATTATTAAAATAATTATAAAAAATATAATGATTAAATCGCTAGTATAAAATTAATTTTGTTTAAATTATCTACATGTAATTAATCCAAATAATTTTACATCACATGTAACACTTAATTCAAAATTACACAAATAACAAATATATATGCAATAATTAAATAAAAATTAAATATGTCAATGATATATTGTGATAGCTTGAAAATTCCTTTGAGTTAATTTCTTATATTTGATATATTTAATTTAGCTTTGCATGTGTTTGAAAATATATAATTAGGTTAATGACATTGTGTAAAGTTAAACAGAAATAGGATGGATAAGGATGAAGGAGATAGAATAAGCATGAAGATGCATGAGAAAAGGTGGAAATATTTTAAATGAAGTGGTATAATGGAAAGTGATAACTATTAGACAAAATAACATAATGAAAAATGAAAACTTTTAGATGAAGTGACATGTGAAAAGTAGTAATATTTTAGATGAAATGACATGTGAAAAGGTCTTTGAGATAAAACGATATGTGAAAAGTGGTAATCTTTTAGATGAAGTGGCATATTAAAAGATCTTTTAGGTAAAACGATATGTGAAGAGTAGTAACCTTTTAAGTGAAGTGACATGATGAAAGGTGACAACTTTTAGATGAAATAGTAAGACAGAATGGTTGTAATTTTTCTCTCGTGGCTCCCCACTCATATAAATAAGGGATAGGAGAAGGGAGGAAGAGACACTCCGAATGAGAGAAAAATAATAAGAAGCATAGAGGTGAAGGAAGTAAAGGGAGTACGAGGAAGAAGAGGGATTACAAAGTGTGTGATATTTGAGAGTATTTTGAGATTTTAGATAAAAACCTTGGGGAAACTCTACTAAATTTGTGAGAGCAAATAAAGAGGAAGAGAAGAAGAATAAGACTCATGATCAAAAGGAAGCTATAAACCGTTAGAAATGTAAGTTTTTTCTTAAGTTTTGAAGTTCTGTGTCTCTTTGATTGTTGGGATTTATTTTTGAGTATTATGTTGGATATTTTTAAGTAAAAAAAGTGACCAAAAATCATCTCGAAGCTCTACCGAATTTTTAGAGGAAAAAGTTGTAAATAAAGCCAGAATTCTATCAAAATTAAGACCACGACTGCTATGGACCTAAAGTAAGTGGATATTATGAATTCATAGCCTACATAATTCTGAAGTATTTTACATATTTTCAATATAAAAATGTGCACATATTTAATTTGTATTCCGTATTTGTTAAAGTTTTACTTCGTTATAAATGTTATTTCACTTTGTGTTTTTGAAATGTGATTTTGATATGTATGCATAACTCATTATTAAAAGAAGTTATCCGGAAGCACCTGCATTATGCTAGGCTTCAATCTAGCCGTGCATAACCGTTCCGTATTTGGGTGTATTGGCAAAATGATAAGTGTATACCCATACATAACCGTTTCGTGTTCGAGTGTATGGGGAAACAGTCTGATCTGTATGCCCTAACCGTTCCGTATTCGGGAGGTAGTAATGTTTCAAAGTACTCATGTATGCCGTTCGGTATTCGGGTACATGTGAAACTAGTGATAAATATCTTTGCCTATGCATAATGTATGGTAACTGATTGATCCTCCATGATAGTGATGAAGTATACAATATGCATCTGTTTTATGATTTGTGCTTTCGTTTTCTGATTCGTACATGTTTTGGAAAGATTATATGATATATGTTCTGTTGTGTGTAAAGAAACTATATATTGCATGTACTATGTTATGATTTCATACTATTGCTTATTGAAATATTTTATCTCACCTCTGCTATCACCTTCCAAATATAGAAGATATCGCTGCAGAGTGAGCGTTAATAAGGAGGAAATCTTTGAAGCTTAAACTCTGATATTAAGGTTACTGTTTCTTATTTTTGTTTAGTAATTTAAGTAAGGAAATTTCGAATCTTGTACATATATTTATATTTAGAGGATGTAACGCTTCTGCTACTTTTTTATTATTAATAAAGTTTAGTTATTTTACTTAATTCGAGTTTATATGATTTAAAAAAATATGCTCCGGTTATTATCTTATAAGATGGGGTGTGGTCTGTGACATATATATTTATGATTATCAATAGAAAAATATTCCAAAAATTGTTGTAGATATATAAACAAAATATTCCAAAAATTGTTGTAGATATATAAACAAAATATTCCAAAATTTTTTTCCACCCAGACATCATATATATACATATCTCATATATGTATATATATAAGTTGGTGGCAGGGGCTACAGCCCCAATTTGTACTTTCCTTTTTCTTTTTTTTTTTTACCGTCCATATTATATATATATATATATCTCATATATACATATATATATATATATATATTTCAGGGACAGGGCTACAGTACAATTTTTTTTTTCACAAATTATGTAATAGCCCTGGAAATTAAAAGAAAATGTATATATTTATTTTAAGTGCGAAAGTAAAATAAAATAGATTATGATTAATATCCCTTACACAATAATCAAAACGTATTAAAGATATGAAAGAATAAACTAACTATAGGAAATACTATGAATGAATACTATAAGGAAAACTAATAAATCTTTAGGCTTCTACTCGCCGTCTTCCTGCAGAACGGACTCGGGAACCAAATCCTCCTGATATGAAATGGTTAAGTAAGGAATGAGCTACACTAGCCCAGTAAAGATGTCACACTATCTCACTGTCACAGAAGTAAAGGTTGGTAGAAAACAAAAACGATTAATGGAGCATAATTTATAACAAATTCATTTATCAATAATAAAATCCTTTACTGTCCACTTACCTCGGTGAGATTCATGAAATCACCTTATGAAAACAATAACATTATGAATATCATAAGATCATGCACACTCTGTAACATAACACATATCATACTTTTGTATTTCAATCATCAGGCAACAAGTTTCTTCTTTTATCAGCCTACTAGTATCCATGGGGATCCATAGGGGTCCCCGCTACACGTGAACCATTCACCTTAATTACAGGGCCGTCCCTATACCTCGTCCGGTATGAGCGCTAAAACCATAAACCTCAATACCCCGTCCGATATGAGGGTGAAGCGGGCCCTCCCCATACCCCGTCCGGTATGAGCACCAAAATATTTAAAGTCTCCATACTACGTCCGATATGAGAGACCACGTTCCCGGTAGGGTTTTCTATGGACTCGGTCCGTCCACCATCTCCCAGGATATTTAGTGAGGCTGTCGACTTATCCATTTATAAATTCACATACCATTTTTATTTTTCTTAGGCTCAATTACCCAATCAACATGAATACGTAAACCAGTAACGCACATCAAACAAGGTAACACAACATCGGGTTCACAATAATTCAAACCATAATAGATTAAATAGTGATTCATGCATACGAAACTACAGAATAAACAATCAAAAACTATACTGCATTTAGACTGCAAAATACATCAAACAGGAATAGACCGACAAATACATCAGGTTTGGGCCCCATTAGCAATCTTAATTAATTATACATATCTATTAAGTCATAAAATACCGTTTTATAATTTATTAAGCTTTAATGCCATGATAGGAAATAGGGTGAGGGATCCTTACTTATTTTGGAGTCTGAAATAGGGTTCTCACTGTGCCTATGGGCAGTCCTTAGATTCTCTAAATTTTTTTCGGAAAACTGAAACACACTTCCGGTACTTGCACATGTCCCCAAAAACCCCAAATCAGACCCAGGGCCTATTCGACCAATTTTGGAATTTCGGCACGGCGGTTCTGCCGTGCTCCGACGACGGCGTCGCCGTCCACGGCGGCGATCCGCCTCGGGTTGACCGTTTCTGGCTGTTTTCGGCCGAATTCGGCCAAACTTGCATTGATTCCTGTGATAACACACCCCTAGGGTCCTCGGTGAGCCAAAAAAATCTAAAAAACTGAGAGTTACCGACGGCGGAGCTCTCGGGTGCGGCGGCTCCTCCGGCGCGAGTCGCGATTTGGTGTTTTGCTCCGGTCAACCTGTAGAGGAAAGGACGGTGGTCACAGTGGTGTAAAAATTATATCGAACGGGAATCGGGAAGAGCCTCATCGGAGGCAAAAATTGAGGAAATTCGCGGCGGCGCCGCTGGGGTTCGGCGGTGTTTACCGGCCAATTGGTCGGTGGTTTGGCTCCGATTTGGCCACAGGTGGGTTCAACATCGAAAACTGAGCCAAGAGGAGAAAGTTTACCTCGTTTGGCAGCCGGAAGGTGCTCCGGATCGGCGCCGGGTGGCGGTGGTCGGTTCCTCTAGTGGCTGGGTTGTCTTCTCCGGCGAGGGTTCTGGCGACTAGGGTCTGGGGTTAGGTGTGGATGAGATTATTTATAACATTTTCCTTTTAATCTGAGACGTCCATCATGATTTAATATGGGCCGTCCGATCGCGATTAAATTAGAAATGAATCTGGGCCGTCTGTGCATGATCAAATATGGGCCGTCCGCGCGCGTTTGATCTGGGTCGTCCGTGCGTGCAGGAACGAATCTCAGCCATCTGATTGCGTGCACGCGGATTGTCCACGTGGCCCGTTCCACGTGGCCGTCTCGCGTCAACATCTCTGCCTTGCGGCGTGTCTTGGTTGGCCGTAGCTGCTGACCGGGCTGCTGACGTGGCTGCTGACGTGGTGCAATTTTTCTAAATTACGTTTTGACCCTTGATTTTCGATTTTTATTTCAAAAACACCCACAGAATCCAAATTTTCACCTCTTTTTTCCAAAATCATTTTCAATTAAATGCAAAAAATAATTTTACCCTTTTTTATCATTATTATTATTTTTATCTCTATTTAATTAAATTAAATTAAATTAAAACCATATAATTATTACCTAATAAATTAATTATTAAAATAAAATAAAATCAAAATAATTCCAATAATAATAAAAATAATAAATTTGTATAACACCCAAGTATTTTAATTTTTAGTCTTATTATTATTTTTTTATTTTCCTTTTTTTTTGTATTTGAATTTTTTTGATTTTTAATTAATTTAATTTGATTTAATTTAATTTAATTTAATGAAAATAATAATAATAATAATGATAAAATTGGGTAAAAATATTATTTGGATTTAATTGAAATTGATTTTGGAAATAAGGGGTGAAAATTTGGATTCTGGGGGTATTTTTGAAAAGAAAATCGGAAACCGGGGGTCAAAACACGATTTAGAAAAGTTGTGCCACGTCAGCGGCCCGGTCAGCAACCCCGGCCAACCAGGACACGCCGCGTGGCAAGGAAACGTTGACCAGAGGACGGGTCATGTGGGCGATCCGCGTGCGCGCGATCAGATGGTCCAGATCTGTTCCCGCGCACAATCCGCCCAGATCAAACGTGCGCACGGACGGCCCAGATTCACGCGTATGGACGGACCAGATTCAATCAGCCACGGAAGACCCAGATTTAATCCCAATTAAATCGCAATCGGACGGTCTAGATTTAATCTTGATGGACGGTTGAGATTAAAAGGCAAAGGGTATAAATAACCCCACCCATACCTGACCACAAAACTGTAGCCGCCAGTGCTTCACCGGAGAAGAAGAACCAGACGCCAGAAGAGTCGGCCGCCGCTACCCACCGCCGCACCGGGGAAGTTTTCGATCGCCGATCGAGGTAAATTTTCTCCCATTGGCTCATTTTTCGATGCTGAGTCCGCCTATGGCCAAACCAGAGCCAAACCACCAGCCAAACGGCCGAAAAACCCAGCCGAAGTCCAGCGGCGCCGCTGCCCCCCCTCTGTTTTTGCCACCAATGAGGCCCTTCCCGGCCTCTGTTCGATGCAAATTTTATACCACTGTGATCACCGTTCTTTTCTCAACAGGTTGATCAGAGCCAAACATCAAAACGTAACTCACACTGGAGGAGCCGCCGCACCCGAGAGCACCACCGCCGGTAAGTTTCAGTTTTTCGAGATTTTTTGGCCCACCGAGGGCCCTAGGGTTGTTTTATCGCAGGGACCGATGCAAGTGTGGCTGAATTCAGCTGAAAACGGCCAACCCGAATTGAATCACCGCCGCAAGCGACGGCGCTGTCACCAAAGCATGGCGGAGCCGCCGTGCTGGAATTTCAATATTGGCCGAAAGGGGCCCTAGGTTTGATTTGGGATTTTTTGGGACACATGTAGGTACCGGTAGTGCGTTTCAGTTTTCTGGGAAAAATTTAGGGAAATTAAGGACAGCCTGTAGGCACACTGTAGAGTCGAATTCAAACCCCGAAACAAGTAAGGACCCCTCACCCTATTTCCTATCACGGTATTAAAGCTAAATAAATAATTAAATTGTACTTTGTGACTTTATAGATGTATAATTGATTAAGGTTGCCAATGGAGCCCGAGTCTGATACAGTGTTGGTCTGTTATTGTTTGGTCTAATTTTCAGTATTAAATGCAGCATGATGTTTGATGTAATTATGTTATGGTCTCGTATGCATGAACTATGATTTCTTTTATTATGGTTTGTATTATGGTGAACCCGGTACTGTATTGTCTTATTTGGTGTCAATTACTGGTTTATATGTTGTGTATGATTGGATGATTGAGATTAAGGAAAAAGGCAAAAAGGTTATGTGAATTGATAAGTGGAAAATGTGGACAGCCTGACTAGATATCTTGGGAGATGGTGGATGTATCGGGTCCGTAGGGAATCCTACCGGGAACGTGGTCTCTCATACCAGACGGGGTATGGAGACCTTATGTGTTTTGGCGCCCATACCAGACGGGGTATTGAAGTTCATGGTTTTGGCGCCCATACCGGACGGGGTATGGGGACGGCCCTGGAATCAAGTTGTAAATGTTAATGGTTCACGTGTAGCGGGGACCCCTTATGGATCCTCAGGGATACTAGTAGGCTGGTAAATGAGGAAATCTGTTTTCTGATGATTGAAATGTAAAGGTATAATATGTGTTATGTTATAAAGTGTGTATGATTTTATGATATTATAAGGTTATTATTTTCATATGTTGTTTTTATGGATCACACTGAGGTAAGTGGACAGTAATGGTTTTTATGTTAATAAACGAGTTCGTTATAAATTATGCCCCATTGGTCATTTTTATTTTCTACCCACCTGACTTCAGTGGCAGTGAGATAGTGTGATGTCTTTACTGGGCTGGTATAACTCATCTCTTATTTAACTATTTAAGATCAGGAAGACGGTGAAGGGGACGCCTAAAGACTTTATAGTTATATTTATAGTTTTTATTTCGAGTATCTCTTTTAATTAGTTTGTTCCTTCATGTTTTGAGTACGTTTTGGTTATTGTGTAAGGGATGTTAATCAAAATTTTTATTTCGCTTCCGCATTTGAGATTTTTAATACATATGTTTTATTTAAATTTTTGGGGCCGTTACAATTTGGGTGTTACAAATTATATATATATATATCATATATATATATATAAATTGGCGCAGGGCTACAGCCCCAATTTGTTCTTTCCCTTTTCTTTGGTTTTTTTTTTCATAATATATATATATATATATATATATATATTTATTCCACCCTAATTTTTTCAGCAGCCCCCAAAGATTATATATATATATCTCATATATATTTATATGTCGGAGACAATTAATTTTTTTTCTTTAATTCATTATATGAAGAAAAAAATATTCCAAACAAAATCAAAATAGCCAAATAATAATTCTTATATTTGAACTTTTCAAATATTTAAAATATAATAATCAAAATTAAAATTTAGTTGTAACGGCCCCGGAAATTAGAATGAAATATGTGTATTAAAAATATCAAATGCGGAAGCGTAATAAAAATTTTGATTAACATCCCTTACACAAAAACAAAAAACGTGCTCAAAATATAAAAGAACAAACTAACTAAAAGAGATACTCGAAAATAAGAACTATAAATATAACTACGGAGTCTTTAGGCGTCCCCTTTGCCGTCTTCCTGCGGAACGGGCTCGGGAACAATGTCTTCCTGATCTGAAATGGTTAAATAAGGAATGAGCTACACCAGCCCAGTAAAGACATCACACTATCTCACCACCACGGAGGTAAAGGTGGGTAGAAAACACAAAAAGACCAATGGAGCATAATTTATAATAAACTCGTTTATTAACATAAAAATCTTTACTGTCCACTTATCTCGGTGAGGTCCATAAAATAATATATGAAAGCAATAACATTATCATCATCATGAAATCATATGAACTGTATAACAAAATACTTACCACGCCTTTGCGTTTCAATCATTAAACAACACATTTTCCTCATTTACAAGCCTGCTAGTATTCATGGGGATCCATAGGGGTCCCGCTACCCGTGAGCCCTTAACATTTATAACCTGATTCCAGGGTTGTCCCCATACCCCGTCCGGTATGGGCCCCAAAACTATGAACCTCAATACCCGTCCGGTATGAGGGTGAAACGGGTCGTCCCCATACCCCGTCCGGTATGGGCGCCAAAACACATAAGGTCTCCATACCACGTTTCCGGTAGGGTTCCCTACGGACCCAGTTCGTCCACCATCTCCCAGGATATCTAGTAAGGCTGTCCACATTATCCATTTATCAATTCACGTAACCTTTTATTCCTTTTTTCCTCAGTCACCATCATCAAATCACACACAAACATGCAAACCAGTAGTTTATGCCAAACAAGACAACACACAACATCGGGTTCTCAGTCATTTAACCCATAATCAATAAAACTGTGATATATGCACACGAAACTATGAAATGAAAACATCGGACGTCATACTGCATTTAAAACTGTAAAATAGAACGAACAACAATTGACCGACAAATACACCAAACTCGGGCTCCATTAGCGACCTTAAACAATTTCACACCTCTATTGATTCATGAAATACTGTTTTATCATTTATTGAACTTTAATACCGTGATAGGAAATAGGGTGAGGGGTCCTTACTTGTTTCGGGGTCTGAATACGGCTCTACAGTGTGCCTACATGCTGTTCCTAATTTTCCCTGATTTTTTCCTGGGGAACTGAAACGCATTACTAGTACATGCACGTGTCCCAAAAAATTCCAAATTAGACCTAAGGCCCATTTTGGCCAATATCGCAATTCCGGCACGGCGGCTCCGCCGTGCTCCGGTGACGCCGCCGCCGCTTGCGGTGGCGATTCGCCTCGGGTTGGCCGTTTTCGACCGAATTTGGCCACGCTTGCATCGGTCCCCGTGATAGAACAACCCTAGGGCCCTCGGTGGGCCGAAAAATACAAAAAATCGAAACTTACCGGCGGCGGTGCTCTCGGGTGCGGTGGCTCCTCCGGCGTGAGTCGCGTTTTGATGTTTGGCTCTGATCAACCTGTAGAGAAAAGAACGGTGATCACCGTGGTATACAATTTGCATCAAACGGAGGCCGGGAAGGGCCTCATCGGAGGCAAAAATCGAGGAGGGGCGCGGTGGTGCCGCTGGGTTTCGGCTGGGTTTTTCGACCGTTTGGCCGGTGGTTTGGCTCCGGTTTGGCCATAGACGGACTCAGCGTCGAAAAACGAGCAAGGGGGAGAAAAATTACCTCGATCGGCGGTCGGAAACTTCCCCGGTGCGGTGGCGGGTGGCGGCGGCCGGCTCCTCCGGCGTCTGGTTCTTCTTCTCGCACTGGCGGCTAGGGTTTCTTTGGTCAGGTGTGGGTGGGGGTATTTATACCCTTTGCCTTTTAATCTTGACCGTCCATCAAGATTGAATATGGACCGTCCGATCGCGATTTAATTGGGATTAAATCTGGGCCGTTCATCGCGATGCAATCTGGGCCGTCCGTGCCTGATTAAATCTGGGTCGTCCGTGCTCGTGGATTTGGACCGTCCGTGTGCACGGGAACGGATCTGGGCCGTCCGATCGCGCGCACGCGGATCGCCCACGTGGCCCGTTCCCTGGTCAGCGTTGCCTTGCCACGCGGTGCGTTCTGGTTGGCCGGGGCTGCTGACCGGGCCACTGATGTGGCTGCTGACGTGGTGCTGACGTGGCACAACTTTTCTAAATTACATTTTGACCCCCGATTTCCGATTTTCTTTTCAAAAACACCCACAGAATCCAAATTTTCACACCTTTTTCCCAAAATCAATTTCAATTAAGTCCAAATAATATTTTTACCCAATTTTATCATTTTTATTATTTATATTTTCATTGAATTAAATTAAACTAAGTTAAATAAAAAATCAAATAAATAAAAAAAAGATTAAAAATAAATAAATAAAATTATTTATTTATTTATTTGGGTGTTACATTAGTAATATAATTTAAAAATAAAAAATTTATGGCTCTAATACTATTAAAGAATTATAATGTATTTACAATATACAACGAAAGATATAAAATAATATTATCTAATTTATTTGTGCTTCAAAAATTATATTGTAAGTTAAAGATTATGTAGCGCTCGGGAAATTGAAGAAGAAGAGGAAAAAAAAAAAAAAAAAAAAACGAGCGCGCCACGTCAGCAGACCCAGTTAGCAGTCCTGGCCAACCAGGACCTGCCACGTGGCAAAACCACGTCGACCGGGGACGGGCCACGTTGGCGATCCGCGTGCGCGCGATCGGACGGCCCAGATCAATCGCGCGCACGGACAGCCCAGATTTAATCGCACGGACGGCCCAGATTTAATCAAAAACGGACGGCCCAGATTAAATCAAAATGGACGGCTAAGATCAAAAGGCAAAAGGGTATAAATAGAACCCCCACAGCAGACCACAAACCCTAGCCGCCTGCCCTCGCCGGAGAAGACAAACCAGAGCCGGCCGCCGCCACCCGCCGCCGCACCGGGGAGATTTCCGACCGCTGATCGAGGTAAATTTCATACCCCCAACTCGTTTTTCCACGCTGATTTCCCCGGTGGCCAAATCGGAGCTAAAATCCCGGCCAAACGGCATGAAAACACAGGCGAAAGCCAGCGGCGCCGCCGCGCCCCTCCTCGGTTTTTGCCTCCGATGAGGCCCTTCCCGGCCTCCGTTTAATGCAATTTTTATACCACCGTGATCACCATTCTTTTCTCTACAGGTTGATCGGAGCCGAATCACCAAAACACAAACTTCACCGGAGAGCCGCCGCACCCGAGAGCACCGCCGCCGGTAAGCTTCGGTTTTTCGTAAATTTTCGGCCCCCCGAGGGCCGTAGGGTTGTTTTATCGCAGGAACCAATGCGAGTGTGGCCGAATTCGGCCAAAAACGGCCAACCCGAGGCGAACTGCCGCCGCAAGCGGCGGCGCCGTCGCCGAAGCACGGCAGAGCCGCAGTGCTGGAGTTGCGATATTGGCCGAAAGGGGCCCTGGGCCTAATTTGGGATTTTTTGGAACACGTGCAGGTACCAGTAGTGCGTTTCAGTTCCCCGGGAAAAATTCAGGGAAATTTAGGGACAGCCTGCAAACGCACTGTGAAGCCGTGTTCGGACCCCGAAACGAGTAAGGACCCCTCACCCTATTTCCTATCACGGTTTTAAAGTTCAATAAATGATAAAACGGTATTTCCTGAATCAACGAATGTGTGAAATTGCTTAAGGTCGCTAATGGAGCCCGAGTCTAGTGTGTTTGTCGGTTAACTGTTATTTGGCCTGTTTTACAGTTTTAAATGCAGCATGAGGTTCGATGTTTTCATTTTATAGTTTCGTGTGCATATTTTACTGTTTTATTGATTATGGATTGAATGACCGGGATATTGATGCTGTATGTTGCCTGTTTGGCATAAATTATCGTTTTGCTTGTTTGTATGTGATTGATAATGCTGACTGAGGGAAAAGGAGAATGAAAAATTATGTGAATGGAAATTGTATAATGTGTTCAGCCTGACTAGATATCCTGGGAGATGGTGGACGGACCGGGTCCGTAGGGAACCCTACCGGGATTGTGGTCTCCCATACCGGACGGGGTATGGAGATCTTATGTGTTTTGGCGCCCATACCGGACGGGGTATGGGGACGGCCCGTTTCACCCTCATACCGGACGGGGTAATAAGGTCTATGTTTTGGCGCCCATACCGGACGGGGTATGGGGACGGCCCTGGAATATGATTTCGAGTGTTAAGGATTAACAGGTAGCGGGACCCCTATGGATCCCCATGGATACTAGTAGGCTGGTGGATTAGGAAAATATGTTGTGTAACGATTGAATTTCGAAAAGTGTGATAGGTATTATGTTATACAGTTCATATATATGTTTTCATGATGATGATGATGTTATTGCTTTCGTATATTGTTTTATGAATTTCACCGAGGTAAGTAAATGGTAAAGGTTTTATTTTCGATAAAAGAATTTGTTGTAAATTATGCTCCATTGGTCTTTTTGTGTTTTCTACCCACCTTTACCTCCGTGACGGTGAGATATCGTGATGTCTTTACTGGGCTAGTGTAGCTCATTCTTTATTTAATCATTTCAGATCAAGAGGACATCGTTCCCGAGCCGCTTCCGCAGGAGGACGACGAAGGGGACGCCTAAGGACTCCATAGTCACATTCGTAGTTTTTACTTTCAAGTTTCTCCTTTAGGTAGTTTAATCTTTTATATTTTGTGAGCACGTTTTGGTTTTAGTGTAAGGGATGTTATTCAAATTTTGACTTCGCTTCCGTATTTGATATTTTTAATATACATTCCATTATGAATTTCCGGGGCTACTACAGAAAGTGTTATTTCCTTTTAACAACCTTTATTGCATGTCTTCTCACAATATCCTTATATAATGTCCCATCTAATATGTAGTTTTGTATAAAGAATTTCCGAAGAAGGCTTCAAAAGCTTAATGGGGCAGTGGAAGGCTTAGGGTGTTTTTGGATGATGATTTATTATTGTATAATATGGTAATTTTATGACTTTACCTTGTTTGTTTGCATTTCCAGATACATTGTATGATTTTTTGGTGGTTATTGCATGGTTCTCAAAACCACAATTTTTTTTTCGTTTTTTCAGACCACCGAATCGGTGGTTTTGTGTGGTTTAGATGATTTTTTCATTTATGTCCTTATTTTTTTTTGTTATTTATATTTATCTAATCTTAATTTTTTTTTCCATATATGCACACTGCATTGCTACTTGATTTTCTTTTTTATAAAATTTATTTATTTTATTATAGATATATGTATATATTTAATTTTATATATGTAATTATATATATACATGTATCTATATATTTAATTATGTATATACATATATATAATATATTTAATTATATAAACACATATATCTGTATATTTAATTATATATATACATGTATCTATACATTTAATTATATATATTTTTATCTTTAATTTTTTAATTTATTATTATAAACAATAAGGTAGAGGTAAAATTTATAATTTGAACAAATATATAACGATATTATCCTATCAATGCAAACAAAACTAGTTGCTATTACCATACGTTAATATACAATCTTCCAAAATATGTTATAACTTTGCCATTAACATACTATTAATAAATTATCCTAAAAGTTATCCAAACACATAATTTGTATTTGATAATAGTTTATTAATGTATAGTATAGTAATTTCATGGTTTTACCTTATTTGTTTGTATTTTCATACACATATTATGGTTTTTTGGTAGTCGTTGCATGGTTATGAAAACGACCATTTTCTCCATTTTTTCAAACGACTGAATAAGTGGTTTTGTATGGTTTGGATAATTTTTTTACTATTTATACCCTTACTCTTTTTTGTTATTTATATTTATACCCTTATCTTATTTTGTTTCCATATATGTATACCGTATTCCCACTTGATTTTTTTTAAATAAAATTTGTTTATTTTATTATATATATACATATATGTATATATTTAATTATATATATGTTTAATTATATATATATACATGTATCTATATATATAATTATATGTATCTGTATATTTAATTATATATATATATATATTCATATATCTGTATATTTAATTATATATGTACATATATATACATATATTTAATACATATACACATATATAATATATTTAATTATATATACATATATCTGTATATTTAATTATATATATACATGTATCCATATATTTAATTATCTATACATATACATATTATATATAATTAAATATATATTTATTTAATTATATATATTTTTTATCTTTTTATTTTTTCATTTATTATTACATATAATAATGTAGAGATAAAATAAATAATTTAATTAAATATATAACTATATAATCCTATTAATACTAATAAAGACAGCTGTTATTATTACTATTAATTAAGATATAATCTTTCTAAATATGATATAATTTTATCATTATTATACTCTATCATTACCATACAATACAATATATTAAATAACCTTCCTGAAGGTCATCCAAACACACGATTTGTATTTGATGATAGTTTATTAATGTATGGTATGGTAATGTTATAGTTTAACTTATTTGTTTGTATTTCCAGATACATGGTTTGATTTTTTGGTAGTGGTTGCATGGTTCTCAAAACCACTCTTTTTTCCATTTTTTTCGAATCACCGAATTGGTGATTTTGTGTGATTTGGATTATTGTTTTTTCATTTATACCCTTATCTTAATTTTTTTCCATATATCTATACCGTATTGCCACTTGATTTTCTTTTTATAAAATTTATTTATTTTATTATATATATACGCATATATATATATATTTAATTTTATATATATGTATCTATATATTTAATTTAATATATACATATATACAGATTATATATATTCATATATATATATATATTTAATTATATATATTTTTTATCTTTTATCTTTTTATTTTTTTATTTATTATTACATAAAATAAGATAGGGGCAAAATAGATAATTTGATCAAATATACAACCATACCGTCCTATCAATCTAAACAAAAATAATCGAAATTACCATATATTAATACATAATTTTTTTAAATATAATATAACTTTGCAATTACCATACTCGTTATTATCATACGATACCTACATTAATGAGTCATCTTGAAAGTAATCCAAACACACCCTTAAGAAATCTTAAGGAAGTAAAGCAACAAACTTCCCATTCATCAAAAGCCAAAAGCCGTATTCAAGTTGGGGAGGCCCATTCATGTGATGACGTAGAGGAAAGACAATCCAAAAAGAGGAAAAATGAGAAAAATAGTTTCCATACTCATTTGCTTGTGAACGGGAAAGTGTGTAGCCTACGGATTAATGAAGTTAGGTGCCCCAACGCTACTAGTCCTATACTAGTTAACAAGTTGGGTTTGCACGACACATCCCCATCCCTAAAAGTTACAATTATAACATGAATCTGGGGAGGTGGAGGTATCCAAGCAGGTACGGGTTTTTTTTTTGCCATTAGTTATACTGACTCTTTGTGATGTTGTACCACTGTATACTAGTTATCTCTTACTTGGGTGACTATGGCAAAAAGAGAAGCAAACAATTCATGATAGCTTAAGGAACCACTATTCTTTTAGCTTGAATGGCCGAAAGCATACCCTTGTCTCATTATCACCCAAATAAGCATTCGAAAATCAACTAAGGATAAAAAAACATTTGTGTATAATATGAGACATGAAGATAAAAGAGAAAAGAATAAGGAATCCATGGGAGAAGAAAAAATTGATGTCGAGGGAGAAGAAGAAAATAAAATGCAGAAAAGAAGTATTATGTCGCAAACGAAAATAAGAATGTTATTGAGAATAAAAAGACTAATGATGAATCCTTAGTGAGAGAAAAAGAGGTTACAGGAGACAAGGGAAATGACGACCCTTTATGGGAGAAAAGAGATGTTTATCAACTCTTAATCAACCTTGGTCTAATGGTGTTGTTTTATAGGATCCTCCAATGAAGGAAACATAACTAGAAATATCTATAAATAAATAGTGTCAGATTTGAGGACAAATCATCTTTGAGAAAGGAGGGGATAATGTAACGGCCCCGAAAATTTAAAAGGAAATGTATATATATTTATTCTAAGTGCGGAAACGAAATAAATAGATTATGATTAACATCCTTTACACAATAACCAAAACGAATTAAAGTATGAAAGAATAAACTAACTTAAAGGAAATACTATGAATGAATGCTGTAAGGAAAACTAATAAATTCTTTGGCTTCTACTCGCCGTCTTCCTGCAGAACGGGCTCGGAACCAAGTCCTCCTGATCTGAAATGGTTAAGTAAGGAATGAGCTACACTATCTCACTGTCACAGAAGTAAAGGTTGGTAGAAAACGAAAACGACCAATGAAGCATAATTTATAACAAACTCATTTATCAATAATAAAACCCTTTACTGTCCACCTACCTCGGTGAGATTCATGAAAATAATTTAGGAAAATAATTACATCATAAATATCATAAGATCACGCACACTCTGCAACATAACACATATCATACTTTTGTATTTTAATCATCAGGCAACAATTTTTTTTTTATCAGCCTACTAGTATCCATGGGGATCCATAAAGGGTCCCCGCTATACGTGAACCATTCACATTAATAACTTAATTCCAAGGCCGTCCCCATACCCCGTCCGGTATGGGCGCCAAAACCATAAACCTCAATACCCCGTCCGGTATGAGGGTGAAATGGGCCGTCCCCATACCCCGTCCGGTATGGGTGCCAAAATATATAAAGTCTCCATACCCCGTCCGATATGAGAGACCACGTTCCCGGTAGGGTTCCTTATGGACTCGGTCTGTCCACCATCTCCCAGGATATCTAGTCAGGCTGTCAAAATTATCCATTATCAATTCACATACCTTTTTACTATTTTTCTTAATCTCAATTATCCAATCAAACACAAACACGTAAACCAGTAATGGACACCAAACAAGGCAACACAACATTGGGTTCACAATAATTCAAACTATGATAGATCAAACAGTTATTCATGCATACGAAACCATAGAATAAACACATCAGGCACCATACTGCATTCAAAACTATAAAATAAATCAAACAACACCTGATCAAAAATATATCAGATTCGGGCTCCATTAGCAACCTTAATCAATTATACATATCTACTAATTCATAAAATACTGTTTTATCATTTATTAGGCTTTAATGTCGTGATAGGAAATAGAGTGAGAGATCCTTACTTGTTTCGAAATCTGAAATCGGGTTCTCACTGCGCCTACGGGCAGTCCTTAGATTCCCTAAATTTTTTTTCGAAAACTGAAACACACTTGCGGTACCTGTACATGTCCCTAAAAAACCCCAAATCAGACTCAGGGCCCTTTAGGCCAATTTCAAAATTCTAACACGGCGGCTTCGCCGTGCTCTGGCGACAGCGCCACCGCCCACGGCGGCGATCCGCCTCGAGTTGGCCGTTTTCGGCCGAATTCGGCCAAACTTGCATTGGTTCCTGTGACAAAACACCCCTAGGACCCTCGGTGGGCCAAAAAAATTCTAGAAAATTGAGACTTACCGGCAACGAAGCTCTCAGGTACAACGGCTCCTCTGGTGCGAGTTGCGATTCGGTGTTTTGCTCCGGTCAACCTGTAGAGAAGAGAACGATGGTCACAGTGGTATAAAAATTACATCGAACGGGAACCGGGAAGGGCCTCATCAGAGGCAAAAATTGAGAAAACCCGCGGCAGCACCGCTGGACTTCGACGGTGTTTTCCGGCTAATCGGCTGGTGGTTTGGCTCCGATTTGGCCACAGGGAGGTTTGACATCGAAAAATGAGCCAAGGGGAGAATTTTACCTCGTTTGGCAGTCGGAAAGTCCTTCGGTGCGGCGGCGGGTGGCGGCAGTCGATTCCTCCGGCGGCTGGGTCGGCTTCTCCCGGCGAGGGTTCTGGCGGCTAGGGTTTAGGGTTATAACCCTCCCCTTTTAATCTGAGCCGTCCATCACGATTTAATATGGGTCGTCCGATCACGATTAAATTGAAAATGAATATGGGCCGTCCATCGCGATGCGATCTGGGCCGTCGGTGCGTGATCAAATCTGGACCGTCCACACGCGTGAGATTTGGACCGTCCACGCGCGCCTTTGATCTGGGCCGTCCGTGCGCGCGGGAACGGATCTAGGCCGTCCGTGCGCGCGGGAACGGATCTGGGCCGTCCGTGCGCGCGGGAACGGATCTGGGCCGTCCAATCGCGTGCACGCGGATCGCCCACGTGTCTCCGTCCCACGTGGCTTCCCGCATCAGTATCCCTGCCACGCGGTGTGTCCTGGTTGGCCGGGGCTGCTGACCGAGCTACTGATGTGGCACTATTTTTTAAAATTACGTTTTGACCCATAGTTTTTGATTTTCTTTTCAAAAACACCTCCAGAATCCAAATTTTCACCCATTTTTTCCAAAATCAATTTCAATTAAATTCTAAAAATAATTTTACCCTATTTTATTATTATTATTATTTTTATTTCTATTAAATTAAATTAAATTAAATTAAAATCTTATAAATTAAATATTAAAATAGAATAAAATCAAACAAAATTCCAATAAAAATTAAAATAAAATAAAAATTTTGGGTGTTACAGATAATGTGAGCACAAATAGTTTGGACTATTCAAAAAACCAATCAAGCCTAAGTGGTCACAATTTGATACATTTAAATGAGACAAAAAATCCAATTCAAGCCAAACAAAGTCTATATAGAGACAAATTTATGAAGAACCCACTTCAAGGTGTACTTGGGCTTTATGGATGGAGTATCACTAAATCATGGGCCAATAAATTCAAGAAAGACGTTCAAGTCAATGTTAAAGGATGGATTTATGAAGAAGAGAGGCTTGGGAGCAAGCCCATTCGACCAAAGGCATGATGGTACATTTATCATAATCCAAATGGAAGAGGAAACCTGTAACACTCCAAAAACCTTTGCGCTTAATTTGTAATGCGAACCCCTATTTATTTGGGTCCTAAGGCCGTTTAAACTCCTTAAATATTTCGTAATTTTAATTTTCGAATAAATATCATATTTTACATTTTAAATTTCGTATTTTTATTTAATTAAATAATTCTTAAGATTTATTATTTTATTTTGTCATAAGAAAAATTATATATTTTGTTTGTTATTAAAAAAATAATTTTCAAGAAAAAATGAAAAAAAGGTAGAAAAATCCTTTAGGATTGCACGCGAGAAGGATCCCACCCGCGCGGGCACCACACGCCACACGCATGGCCAACAAAGGACCTGCGCATTATGCGCACGTCCCGTCTGGGTGGGGTGTGAAACGTGGTTTGCGTGCGCGTCCCATCGTGCACAAATAGGCACAACCTCGTAGGCCTGCACGCAGTAGGCCTACGAGCAGTAGGCCAGCATGCATGGGCCTGCGCACAGTAGGCCAGTATGCATTGGCTTGCGTGAAGTAGGCCAGCGCGCAGTAGGCCTATGAGCTATAAGTTCTTCGCGCGTAGGCTAGGCCTACAATGCACGCTCGACTGGGGTAGGTGCGACTGCCTCGGGCAGTGCGTGCTGCCCCCTTGGGTAGCACGCGCCGCCAGCTTTAGTGGCGTGCTGCAGTCACTTAGGCGACGTGCCATTGTTAATTGGGTGCGTGCCTTCATTTTTTATGCCACTGTCACATCGCACCGTTCATCTGTCAGTCACATCCATCAGTCATCACATTACTTCTTTTCCGATTAACTTTCTCTCTTCACCAGATTTTGCCTCTTAGCGCAAATCCGATGGTCCCTATTTTCTATAAATGGGGACTCTCCCTTCACAATTTTCTCATCACTTCCATTTCGTTACTCCATCCTCTAAGAGCTTAGAGAGAGAAGGAGTGATCTAGAGAGAGGGGGATAGGAGAAAAAGAAGAAAAGGTGTAGGAAACATCGAGGTTTCAGTAAAAAATTTAGCATTTACTTTTAAACATCATAAGGAGCATTTATAGAATGAAAATTAATGATGTTTAAATTTATGATGTGCGTGATTGAATTTTATGTCTAAACGGAACAATTTTACGTGATAATGCATGCTTTATAATCATATAAGAATTTATTAATTTTCACGTATAAATTATATGATTTGATGCTCGAAATAAATGTTGATATGTGATGCTATTGATGGTTGAAAAATGATTAAACATGAAATGATATATATAGATATGAGAAATATGTATTGGTATTGACATGCATAATTCATAAAGTGTTTCATTAGACTTTTTATCTCTGAGAAATTTTTGTTTCTCCCCCATCTAGTCTAAAAAGACGTGAGAGAACCGCTCCTTGTGGATGATGGTGTACCATCTGATGAGAGTGGTGACACGATATGATTGTAGGGGTCACCGTTGGCGAAGTATAGCCGTGAACATAGTTAACATGTAGGACCATTGTAGTTGGCAGGACCGTGGTCATAAATCGTGTCATGGTTTGACAAGCCACAAATGTGCTGATGGTGTGGCAAACAATAAATTGCTGTTATAAATGAAATAAATTGGTCATTCCACATTGGTAGTCAGGAATCTGTATTGTCCTCAGTAGACGGAAGTCGGAATGATTTCGTGAAGAATAACACGAAAGACAGTGCATATTCATGATTTGTTTGATTTTTTTTATTATCAATATGATTGATTTGACATAACTATGATATAATGGATATGACGTTTTCTTTAATAAATAAGTTTCTTCATAAATTAATGAATGACCCTGACATGATGGTTAATATTGATGATACCTTTAATTACTTTTAAAATCTTATGATATTATTTAAATACTATTTTTCTTACTGAGTATGTGAAACTTACTCCTTTCCATGCCCCTATCTAGACGAGGAAGATAGTGAAGAACCTATCACTGACCTACCTCTTGAAGTCTTTGAGGATCTCGTGGATCCATAAACTTTTTTGAGTGCATGACTTATCCCCCAATCTGATGAGTCGTTTTACATAATTAAAGTGACCTTTTTTGTATTTTCATATTTTATATTTTGTTGCCACTTCTAGCTCAATTATGTATATAATTGGGAATTCATATATTTTATAAGGGATTTGCAATAATTTACTCTGCTGCATATATTTAACTATTATGCACTCGTAATCAATTTTTGTATTTGACATCCTTATGCCTTAATTAACATTTGGGATGTCACAAAACCATAGAAAGGGAAACAAAAATCCTCCCACCTATAAGAAATCTTTCTAACTCAAAGAGATTGCCTTCCCAAAGGGAAATTATCTTCTTTTTTCACCCATATCTCCTTAAAACTATAAGGATCTCATCTTTAAAGGAAGGAATCGGCTACCGCTACAATATCTTCTCCTAAATTGGTCATGATCTCAAGAAAAATGAAAACTAAATCCCATGCCTTAATGGGAGCCTAAATATCATGAATTTAGGAAGATATAGGCGGCAATTAATCCTTTCCTAATGCGAGCATAATCTTCCTTAATTCTTCCCTTAATCATCTCCGTAATTAATGAAGATCTTCACCATTTAAAAGGTTTCCTTAAAGAGGTGAGATATTTACACTATTATGGTCATAATCTTCTTCATTTTAACTTTTTTACCTATTATAATTTTAATTTGATTCCCCTTGTAATTTATTACAATTAATTTAAGAAATTTATTTCCTTATAATTCACATGACCTACAACTATTGATAGACATTCAATTCATGATTGTAATAATTCAAATTCTATCAATAAACTTAAAGAGTTTATTTTCAATTAGTGAGGTGTCTGTATCCTTCTTGTTGATCAAGGAATTGAATCAACTTGTAACGGCTCCGGAAATCCAAAAGAAAATATATAATAATTTAAGTGCGGAAGCGAAATAAAAGGTTAAGGTTTACATCCCTTACATAATAACTTAAAAGTACTAAACAAACATTACGAAATGAATTCTCTGAAAGAAATACGAGATATAAGAAAAGTAATAGAAAATAGAAAGTATCTAGCATCTACTCGCAATCTTCATGGGATCAGGCTATGGAACCAGATCATCTTGATCTGAAATGGTTAAATAAAGGATGAGCTACACTAGTCCAGTAAGAATATCACACTATATCAGCTGCACAGAAGCAAATGTTGGTATAAAATCAAAACAACTAATAGAGCACTAAATTTAGCAAGTTCGTTTATCAATCATAAAATCATTTACCGTTCACTTACCATGGTAAAATTTATGAAAACAACCTATAGAGACAATAATACCATACAGATAATAACTTTATGAACAATCAACAACATAAAACATATCATAGATTCATATTCATTAATAATAAATTAAATCATAACCGTTTCTCATTTCACCAGCCTACTAGTATCCATAGGAGTTCATAGGGATGTCCCTGCTACACGTGAACCATTTCCTTTAAAATCTCAATTACAGGGCCGTCCCCATACCCCGTTCGGTATGAGCATCAAGACATTAAACCTCAATATCTAGTCATGTATGAGGGTGATGCGAGTTGTCCCCATATCCCTTCTGGTATGAGCGCCAAATTACCAAGTCTCTATACCCCGTCCGGTATGAGACAATGTTTACGGTAAGGTTCCCCATGTACCCGTTCTGTCCACCATCTCTCAAGATATCTAGTAAGGCTGTCATTCCATCTATTTATTTGATCACACCTATTTCTTGTTTTCCTTTAGTCTTTATTACCAAATCAAACATAATCACATAAACAAATAAACATGCATCCGGTAATGCAATCATGTCTCAAATCCTAAATCAAACAATGGTCAAGTAAGGCAGTAATACATGCATTTAAACCATAAAATAGATAAATCAGATACTATCATGCTTTCAGACTGTAAAATAAATCAACAGAGAACAATATCTAGTTTGGGCTCCATTAGCAATCCGTAATTAATTATGTACATCTATTTAATTTGTATAAAATACCGTATTATTACTTATTTAAACTTCAATTCTATGATAAGGAACAGGGTGAGAGGTCCTTACTCGATTTGACGCCGAAAAGCTAAACTGTTTACTGCGCTTACGGGTGATCCCTGGAAATACACTTATAGTACCTACAAATATTCTAAATAAACCCAAAATCAGTCCCAGGCCTCGCTTGGCCAATTTTGAAAATTCGGCACGGCGGTGATCTACCTCAGGTTGGAAGTTTTTGGTCATTTTTGACCAAATTCGACCGATTTTACATCGATTCCTACGAGCACACACGCTAAAGGGCCTCGGTGGGCCAAAAAATACGAAAACCTAAAACTCATCGGCGGTGGGGCTCTCTAGTGCGGCGACTGCTCCGACTCACATTGCAGTTGGGTGTCTCCGTTCGGTCAACATGTAGAGAAGAAAATGGTGATCACAACAGTAGAAAAATTACGCGAAACAGAAATCAGGAAGGGCCTCATTGGAGGCAGTTTGTGAAATTCCCCGCGGCGGCACCGCCGAGCTTTGTCGGTGTTTTTTGGTCAATTGGCCGGTTCTTTCACTCCAATTAGTCATGGGTGGGTTTAAAATTGAATTTGGTACAAAATTTTTTTTTTTCCTTTTTTGGTAGTCGAAAAGGGTTCCGGTGCGGTGGGGGGTTGCGGCAGTCGACTCCCCGATGGCTGGGTTGTCTTCTCCGGCGAGGGGTTCTGGTGGCTAAGGTTAGTGTCTGGGTGCGGATGAGATTATTTATACCCATTCGCTTTTGATCTGGGTCGTCCATCGCGTTTGATCTGGACCGTTCAATCGCGATTAAATAGGGAGTGAATCTGGACCATTCATTGCAATCTAATCTGGGCCATCCTTGCGCGCGGGAACGGACCTCTGTCGTTCGATCGCGCACATGCGGATCGCCTACGTCACTCCCTCTGCGTGGCCTCCCACATCAACACCTCTGCCACTTGACGTGTCCTGGTTGATCGGGCTGCTGACCGGGCATCTGACATGATAAAATTTTTCTAAATTGCATTTTGACCCGTATTTTTCTTTCAAAAAGACCCCCCGAACCCAATTTTTCACTCCTTTTTCCCAAAATTATTTTCAATTTAATCCTTAATAAATTTTACCCTTTTTTTTCATTAAAATAAAATAAAATAAAATAAAATAAATAAATAAATAATTATATTTATTAATAAAAAAAGAAAAAAAAGGTTTTGATGGGTGTTACAACTCTCCCCCCCTTAAAAGAAATTTGGTCCCTCAAATTTGCTCTCACCCTCAATCGAACAGTTGTGGATACTGGACTCTAAAGTCTGATTCTAGCTCCTATGTAGCCTCTCTCGGCTTGTGGTTCTGCCATATGATCTTTAGAAAAGAAATTTTCCAGTTGTGGAGCAATCTGCTCTTTCGATCCACAATGCCGATCGGTACTTCCTCGTAGGATAGATCCTCCTGGAGTGGAAGAGGCTCGTAGACTAAGATATGAGAGGGGTCTGGGTTGTACTTGCGTACCATAAACACATGAAACACATTGTGGATATTGGAAAGTTCTGGAGGCAGTGCTAGTCTGTAGGCAGCGGTATCAATTATGTCTAAAACTTCAAATGGTCCAATAAATTGGGGTTCAATTTCACCCTCGTGCCGAACCTACTGATTCCCTTGAAAGGAGTGACCTTAAGGAACACCCGATTGCCTTTCTCAAATTCTAAATCTCTCATCCGGGTGTCCGCATAACTCTTCTGCTTGCTCTGAGCTGTCTGAATGTTCTTCCTGATCTTAACTATTTTGGATGTAGTCTTCTCTACCAGATCTAGGCCGAACAGTTTTCTATCGCCCACTTCTTCCCAACAAATCGGCGATCTGCATGAGCACCCGTATAACGCCTCATACGGAGCCATGCCAATACTCGCTTGGTAGCTATTGTTATAGGTAAACTTTATCAGGGGTAGATGGTCATCCCAATGGCCCCCGGAGTCAAGGACACAAGCTAGGAGTATATCCTCAAGTGTACGAATTGTCATTTCTGACTGTCCATCGGTCTGAGAGTGGAATGCAGTACTGAGGGACAGCTTCGTTCCCATGGCTTGCTGAAAGCTATTCCAAAACCGAGAAGTAAACCTGGGGTCCCTGTCGGACACTACTGTCACTGGTACTCCATACAATCTGACTATTTTTTGCATATATATTCTTGCTAACTTGTCCAAGAGATCGGTCATCCTGATGGCCAAGAAGTGGGAAGACTTGGTAAGCTGATCAACAATTACCCAGATGGCATCATGTCCTGAGCGTGCCTTAGGTAATCATGTCACGAAGTCCATGGTGATATGTTCCCACTTCTATTCTAGGATCGATAATGGCTGAAGTAACCTGTTTGGGCGTTAATACTCTGCCTTGACCTGCTGACATACCAACTACTTAGAAATAAAGTCAGCTATATCTCTTTTTATCCCGTTCCACCAAAATCAGAGTCGCATACTTTAGTACATTTTAGTGCTTCCGGTATGCATAACAAACTTTGAGCAATGGGCCTCTGTCATGATGTCTCTCTTTAACTCACTGTCACCTGGAACACACACTATATCCTGGAATCTGAGCAACCCATAGGGGGAGACTCGAAATTCTGAGCTAACTCTCTGTTCTGCATCTCTCTTGAGGGCTACTAGGGCCGAATCGGTGGACTGAACTTCCCTTCTTCTTTGGATTAACTCAAGTTGAACAGTCAGATGACCCAAACATGTGACTCTCCTCAAGTCTTGAAGCCGTAGCTATTGTGTGGCCCCAATCTACCTATATTCTGAAACCATCAAATGGGCTAATATACCTGCACTTCTTCTGCTGAATGCATTGGCTACCACGTTACCCTTACTCGAGTGATACAAGATGTCACACTCATAGTCCTTAAAAAGTTTTATCCACTTTTTCTGACGCATGTTGAGATCCTTTTGAGTGAATATGTGTTTCAAACTCTTGTGATCGGTATAGATCTGAAAGGTCTCTCCATATAAATAATGGCGCCAAGTCTTCAAGGCGTGTATGATTGCGGCAAGCTCTAAGTCATGGGTGAGATAGTTTTTCTCATGACTCTTCAATTGTCTGGACCCATAGGCTATGACCTTTTCATGCTGCATTAAAACACAACCCAGGCTTAGATAGGAGGTATCACTGTAAATTGTATATCCCCCGATCCACTCGGTAAAGCCAGCATATGTGCAGTAGTCAGCTGCTTCTTTAGTTCTGAAAAACTTCTTTCAAAGTCCTCATTCCACTCAAACTTGACATTCTTCTTTGTGAGTCGGGTCAGAAGAGCAGCTAGACTAGAAAACCCTTCCACGAACCTGCGGTAATAGCTCGCCATTCTCAGAAAGCTATAAATCTCCTTAAATGATGTCAATTTCTCCTAGCCGAGCACTGCTTCAACCTTTTCAGAGTTCACTGACACTCCATCCTTTGATATGATGTGTCCTAGGAAGGTGGTATGCTCAAGCAAAATCCACACTTACTCAACTTTGCATACAACTTCTTTCCTCTGAGAACTTGCAAAACCTGAGCTAGATGGTGAGCATGTTCCTCTCTGCTTTTTGAATAAATCAGGATGTTATCGATGAATACGATAATAAATTGATCCAAGAATTGTCTGAAGATCCTGTTCATCATATCCATGAAGATGGCTAGGGCGTTGGTTAGCCCAAATAGCATGACCAGGAACTCATAGTGTCTGTACCTGGTTCAAAAGACTATCTTGGGGATGTCTTCCGTCCTGATTTTTACCTAATGGTAACCTGAACGTAGGTCTAATTTGGAGAAGACCTGCGCATCCTGTAACTGATCGAAGAGGTCATCAATCCTGGGAAGGGGATATTTGTTCTTGATTGTGACTCTGTTCAACCCTCTGTAATCAATACATAACCTTAACATCCCATCTCCCTTTCTGGCAAAAGTGACTCCGGCACCCCAAGGGGACACACTATGTCTGATAAAACTACTGTCCTGCAATTCAGTTATCTGTTTCCTCAGTTTCTCTATCTCAACATGGCTCATGCGGTAAGAGCAACTGAAATAGGCTGGGTGTCTGGCTGGAGGTCTATGGTGAATTCGACTTCTCTGTCCACTAGCAGTTTGGGTAGTTCATCCGAAAACACATCTTGAAAGTCTCGGATTACCAGAATCTCCGAATAAGAAAATTTGCCATGAAGGAATAAATGTTAAATGATTTTATTAATTTGTAAATGGCTCCTCATTAGGAGGATTGAATACAACCTTCTTGCTAAAACAATCTACGGTGGCATGATACGCCGCTAGCTAATTCATTCCTAAAATTACATCAAAATCTCCCATGTCTAATTCTATCAGGTCCACGCTCAATTTTCTATCTGCTATCTCTACGACACAAGCCCTATAGACAACTTCTCCCAATAGTGTCATACTCCTAACAGTAGACACAAACAACATAGAATCAAGTTTATCAGGTAATACATTAAATTTTGATGCAAAAATAGGTGAAACAAATGAATGGGATGCACTAAT
The DNA here is from genome assembly GCF_054855325.1 of Carica papaya. Lineage (NCBI taxonomy): Eukaryota > Viridiplantae > Streptophyta > Magnoliopsida > Brassicales > Caricaceae > Carica > Carica papaya. Next base: position 19,347,965 of record NC_142312.1, on the reverse strand, counting down.
GTCAATTAAAATATGAGCAAGATAGTTATAGATAGTATATAGATCATGTACCACGTTCGGGTTGGTTTCAGCATCCTGTTGGGTGAGATTGTAAGCTCTACCCTGATTCTGGTTCCTTGGGTACTCTCTCGTATAATATTGGGCACTACCACATATGTGATAGGTGTTGTTAAGGCAGTAGCAAGGTCGGTCCCCATGATCCCTGCCACAATGCTGACAGATCTTACCACGTCCTGCCACTGGAGCTTGAGGGGGAGCCTGGATCATCGGCCTGGGACTCTTGTTCTGTTGAATAGGCGCAGTAGGTGCTGGTTTGCGAGGTGGAGCTGAGAGTCTGAGGTTCCCTGCTGCATGAGAGAAGGTGCGAAAACTCCTCTCCACTAGTTGTGC